>NC_080865.1:62680482-62982877 GCF_030435755.1 Ochotona princeps | reverse complement strand
GGAATGACTATACAGTAAAGCCTCATTATTTTGGGCTCCAGTAATTCAGAATTTTGTGATTAAATTTCTGCCCAGTTTCTGTTCAAATTACCATTGCCCTATCTCTGAATGAATGGTTAGCTAAGCAAAGTAATAGTGTAAACAAGATTGCAAAGAGACATGTTTAACCTAGGAAGGATCGATCTCTTTTTAAAGGCTTTGACACATTAATTATTTGCATGCAAATGAGTGTTACTCATTATAGATAAATCTTATTTAGTCATTAAAACTTGTAGTGAGACTTCGTTTGGGAGCATTTTGTTACTAATTGGTTTGTTGAAATGTATGATTGCAGGAAAAAAACTCTAGCCAATTTTTAAAATATGTAACTTGGATTGTTCACAAGTGAGACTACAGCTTGCCCCATTTGGCCTGAAGCAGTGCAGTTTCCCTTGTATGTATGGAGATCTGTCTAGCTGTCCACAGGCTGAGACTAACTCATTTATAGTAGAGTGACTATTTCTGAAAAAAAGGGGGCAACTAGCCTTATCCATATGCAGAAAGACAGGATAATTAAAAACCACCTGAAAGATTTATAAACTCTGAAGGCACTCAGGGGATGCACTAGTCAGAAATTCCAGCTTTGATTCTAGCCTAATTCTATCAAGTCACAGCCAACGACCTTAAAAGTACTAAAATGACACTGAAAGTCTTTCTTTGTTTAATGTATATCAGATCAGCACCACTACAAATTGAAGTAGCTAAGTATGTTTAAAACAACTGGAAAATAACAAATAGCATTTTAATACATTTAGTATCAGTGGCATTTTGGTTACATGGCTCATGTAACCCGGTTAACTCTTTATAATTAAAGTCCCAACTCGTAAGTTCCCTGGCTTACCAAACAGGCTTACTAAGAAAGTAGTATTTCATTTTGATTCAGAGCATAAGACAGCATAATTCAAACCTAGTTTTTCTTCTCTTACCTCAGGCATACCATAATATGGTCTCCTCACTTATAAAATGGGGAATATATTCCCTATGTCAAAGAGTAAGAATTTAGCAAGGTGCCTTGGAAATAATATCATCATCATAGCTTCCATTATTACTGGCAATACTCTTCACTGAATTTATGTAGCAAGGTCATAAAAGCAAAGAACTTTAAGAGGGACATACAGTCCATTGTTTGTGAGGCGCAAGGAGCTTAACCAATATGTATCCCCAGTCACTGGCATTTAGCCATGGAGTATTTAAACCTTAGTTAACCTTTTTATGTGTTGACAGACACAACTTGAAAGCCCATTATGAACTGTATTTGAGTGTAACTGAAAAAGGTCACTGTGGGATCGATAGTACCTTCCAAACTAAGCACATGTGAAATTTGTCCTCTGATTAGTGAGTGTGGCCACCATCCAAATTGCCTGCCACCTAGACTCACCATATGCCACGACATATTGTACACACATAAGAAATTCCCAGGCTCAAGTCATTTCAATGGTTTTAAAGATGTGCTCATAGATCACCACTGCCCACCACAAAAGCTAGAACAACAGTGGCACAGAAAAAACAGTAACACAAGTGAAAATCTGACTAAGGTCGTCAGCAAAACAGGCTTTCTTGCAGTATCATATGGAACGGCAAACCTTTCAAAAAGTAGTTTACAGCTTCTCAGCATCTTAATGTAAGAATACTGTATCAGCTATTCACCAATCTCTCTCCTTCAAAAGTACATATCACTGCATTACCAAAAGGATAAAACATAGGTGCATAAGAATTAAGAGAATGAAATTTGTCCTTATTTAGACTCTAACTATGCAAACTAAGAGGCAGCTTTTTTTCTTTTCCTTTTTCTTTTTCTTTTTTTTTTTTTTTTGCAGCTGAGAAAGAAAGTGGAATTGAAAAGCTACACTGTGTATCTGTAAGTGCTTAAAGATGTCAAAGGGAATTGGGTGAAAATAGTGAAGTACTGATATTTAGGTACGACGGAAACTTTGTAAGGCAAGAGTGAAATCAAAGCCATCCTTCCATAGGCATTATTTTCATTTATATGCATTCCTCTGATATTTTCTTGGGTGGCAGAGAAAAACGCAGACTATCTCTCATACACAAGAAATGGAGTATTGCACATAACAGGCATGTCAAAGATGTGAAGGACTGGATAGCAACATGCCCTACCTTGTGTATTGTGACTGAAAAAAAGATAACCACTGACTTACAATGTGCAGCACAGCACCTGCTGCCCAGGATTGGCCTTGCAATAAAAGCTCCTTGTTTCATTTTACTTTCTCATCTCTCCTCTTGTGGCAACCCTCAATTCCTTCATATCTGAAGAAATCTACTACCTGAGCTTTATCCTTAGAATTTATTTATGACCAATTAAAGTATAAAGTAGACTTTCCATTTTTTCTTTTATGTGTTAGATCACTTGTTTTTGGAATGTTCAGGACCTGATAGTGACAAACACTGATGGATTCACCTTTGCCCAAAAACTTACCTCATCTGAAGAAAAAACCTAGACAAAAACTACAAGAAGACTTTCTTGGGCAAATAATTGAACCCAAGCATAGGCATTTAGAGTGAAATGGCCACATATTTCTCAAGGTCACATTGTCACTGTGTAGTAATATGGAAATCTGCCTGTAGGAAAAATACTGAGTTTCTCACCTTAAAACAGATTAGAAAACAGTAATCTACCTCTTCATTAATGGGTTCTGAAGACTCTTAGATCAGTGCTTTTTTTTTTTTTAAAAAAGAATCATTTATTTTTATTGGAAAGGCAGATTTACAAAGAAGAGAGACAGAGAGAGATATTCTGTCCACTGGTTCATTTCCCAAGTGGCCACAATGGAGAGCTAAGCCAATCCGCAGCCAGGAGCCAGGAGGTTCATCTGGGAGACTCCCACATGGGTGCAGGGTCCCAAGGCTATGGGCCATCTTCTACTGCTTTACCAGGCCACAAGCAGGGAGCTGGACAGGAAGTGGAGCAGCCGGACATGAACTGGCGTCTTATGGGTTCCTGGAGTGTGCAAGATGAGGATTTTAGCCACTAAGTCATCATGCTGGGCCCTAGATTGATGCTTTTTAAAGGGAGGTTAAAGCAATGCTTAGTTCTTGTGTAGACAACTTAAAGCAGTGAATAATGGAATTTGTGCTTCATTAATCAGTTCTGCAATATAAGTGTATTAGGGGAAATCAGCCCGTTTTTTCAGCTTTCATTGAAAATTTACAGTTCTGAAATAATTTTGTGTTCCTACTTGCCAATTTGTCATTGACTATTGAAACTGGTGCCTGCTTATTGGTTTTGTGCGCATTCACCTATCCTCTGTTGAGAACTACTGGTAAATCAAAGGGTATCATGAGGATACAGTGTGTACCTGTAAGGAAGCTAGGGTATAGTTGGTGAAAGAGTGGATGCTGTCAATTCGGTCTGGAAATGCCATTAGCAGAATCAGTTTGTACCACTAGGTTTAAATAAACCTTAACTTAATATTTGCCCTGCATTTTAGAATATACTCGCAGTCTTCCACCTTGGCATGTGTGGCTGAACTCCTGGTATTTATGTACCAACCACAGTTCAGCTATTTATTCCACTGGGAAGAAGATCTAATCAAAAGGTATGATGTATTCTTCATACTTGAAAATTATAACTAGATCCTCAGATTGGAAGCTAAGGAAGAACTCTTAAATCAGAGAACAGACCAGCATTAATAATTCCTTTTCAAAATATTTTGGTCTATAGAGTTCAGTTGGATTTGCCAATGTTAACCAGTGTTACTCCTAGATAGTTGAAAAGCATATATTTGATGTTAAAGAACAAAATAATATTCTTGAAATATTAATAAGTTTGAGAAATAATGATAGAATGAGCATGCGTTTCTGCCAACACACAGTTTAAAATGTAAAACATTACCACTCTCTCCAGAGTCTGAAGTGTCACACACTGACTTGAGATCCTGTTTGCCCCCCTCAGAGGTCATCACTAGTTTGGATCATGTATTTATAATGATTGCATCCATTGCATTTCTTCTGCTTTATTGCAAATATTTGTTTCTTTAGATATTATCTCGCTTGGTTCTGCATGATTGTGAATTTGATTTCTAAATAAGAAGAATGCATATGATCTTATACTTAATTAGTAAAATTTTAACATACACACGAAAGCCACATGTTTGTGGAGTATCATATGATGTTTCAATGCATTTACATTAAATATCTTCCACTTGGTTCCAGTATGAGTCATCTGGATAGTAGCACGATTCTGTGCTTCATTAATTTTAATGACAATGTAGTATCAAGGATACAAAATCATTTCTTGGTTCACTTCACTATTGATGGCCTTCGGTTTGCTCTAGTTTTTGGCTACTAGGGACAGCTGTGCTACAAACACTAGTGTCCAAGTCTTCAACTCTGTATTTTTCTCACTTCACTGTCATTATATTTTTAGTTTTCTTAATGATTTGTTCTTTGTGTGTTTATAAAATATCTGGAGGGATACTACCGTGACATAGTAGGCTAGCCTCTGCCTGACATGCCAGCATCCAATACGGGCACCGGTTCGCGTCCCAGCTGCTCCACTCCCCATCCAGCTCCCTGCCTGTGGCTTGGGAAATCAGTGGAGAATGGCCCTAAGCCTTGGGGCCATATGCCCACATGGGAGACCCAGAAGGAGCTCCTGGTTCTTGGCTTCAATTTGGCACAGCTCCAGCAGTTGTGGTCATTTAGGGAGTAAACCAGCAGTTGGGTGATCTCTCGTTCTCTCCTCCCACCTCTTATAAATTTGTCTTTCAAATAAAAATTAAGTAAGTCTTCTAAAATAAATCTGTGTACTAATTGTTCATCGTGTATGTTGCAAATATTTTCTCTCAAACTGTTGTTTGTAGTTTTGCTTTATATTTTCCTATATAATATGACTTTTCCATAATTTCCTTGAGTATTCCTTTTCTACCTCAGAGTGATAAATATACATTATATATATGTACTCCCTACTGTAGAGTAATACATAGAGTATGTGTCTCCCATATGTGCCTTTGACAACAGTGATTTTTTTAACTTTACATTTTAGTCTTTAGTACACTGAGAAGGATTTTAAGTATACAATGCAAGATACCTATGTAATTGTGTTATGCATTTCTATGTAGCAAAACATCCCAAAATGTAGTGGATGAAAAAATAATTTGTTATTATTTCATATGAGTTTGAGAGTTGACAGGCTTATGTGGTGCAGATTAAGTTGTGGTTACTCATACAGTTGTTGTCAGAGGATTGCTGATACTAGAGTAAGCTGACAATTTCTTCATTCCTATTTGTGGGATCTGGGCTAGTCTCATGCCCCTTCTTCACAAAACTTTTCCATGTGCCTGACCTGGACTACTTCAGAGAACAGCAGGTCGGGGCAGTCGATAGCTAACTTCCTCCAGGCCAAATATTCTAAGGAAATGAAAGTGGAGATTGATAGTTTTAAAGACTCAAATCCAAAAAACTGGCACATATGAATATTCCAGTCTTCCATATTCCATTGTTCAGAAAAGTCACATGGTCTACCCACTTCCTGTGAGAGAAGTAGACCCCAACTCCCAATGAAGGATTTTCATAGAGTTTGAAACCGTCTGTAACTGGCCACAGTATCCAAATTTATTAATTTCCATATGGATAGTGACCCGGTCCACTAGAACCAACATGGTACCACTTCTGACAAAATGACCACTTTAAACTGAATTTCTAAGAACAACTTCCCCTCCACCCAATACTAATTTTTGAGACAAGCAGTTTTCTTTAGAATACCAGAGTATATGAGCAAGGATTGACCTTATTTGAAGTTCATCTTTACAATGGGGACATACTTTGGCGGATTCTAGTTTTATATGAAAGTAGTAGTGTTATGGTGAATTTTCTATTTGTTTGGCCCTGGTGTTTTAATTTTTTCCTTCACATCACACTCATAAGATCATAAAAAACTGAAAGCTCAAATACATTGCCAAATGCCTTCATGGCAGAACTGGGGTTCTTGCTTAGGATTCCTGCCTTCATTGTTGTCTCTTACTATGTATTTTCTACTTTCCCAATGACATACACACACACACACACACACACACACACAGACAGACACTTAGCATGGCTGAGCAAAACCGATGTCAAAAGAATGCTAGTGTTATGGAAATTAAAACATGTGAAGAAGAGAAGAGAACAACCACATTTTCCTGCAATGTGTAACTCAGTGGAAGCTGCCATGGTTTTCTTAGTCACTGCAATACTTTGATTTCATTTGGTTTTGGTTTGGTTTGTTCTTTGCACTGTTATTACAGAAGGTGTAGTTTCTTCATCTCAGGTCTGAAAAAGACACTCCATCTAGAAAGACAGTGGATCACACACAGGTAAATCATTACAAACTTGTGAACTTTAAAAAATGTGTTCAGCTAAAAAGGCATTTCTTGAGTGAAGTCTCATGTCATAAACTGCATGTGTTTTTCAATCCTCACTCAGAGGTATATGTGAAAAGTTTAACATTAAGAAAAAGATGAATAGATAAAGATTGGTAAAAATTTGAATGGTGGTTTTTATAGTGTGTGTTTATTTTGTGTGTTTTCTTTTACTTGAGGACATTTTTATGTGTCTTAAAAGGATAACCAAGTGATATGTTTCAAAAACAATTCTATTAGCAAGTAAAGTTTTAAAACACAATCCTTGACCTTATCCCACATCCAAATCTGAGATGAAAAAATATGGTATAAAGTCATTTGCAAGCACTCTGTAGCAACCCTGCTCCACTATTTCTTAGGCATGTATATAATTTTGTCATCAATTAATCCCTCAATTTTAGTTGCCTTCATCTGCAAATGGAGATAAATTAAATAGCCAGTGTCAAACAACACTTTCTTGGTTATTTAAACACTTAAATAACAGTTGTAGTTGTTGCTGTTAAAATAATGATTGATACTGTTGAATGAGCCTTGGGAATGATAATATAAAAAATACCAGATTTGAGGTGGGGGTTTTGTGGTGGGGCCGTTAAGAAGTTGCTTCGGATGTCTGCATCCTATACTGGAGTGTCTTAGGAGTTCTGACTGTGCTCCACATTCAGATTTCCTGCTAGCATGCACCCTGGGAGGCTCACATGATGGCTGATGGGTTCCTGTCACTGACATGAAAGACCTGAACTGAATGTCTGGCTACTCGGTCTACTCCAACTCCTGCTAAAGCGATCATCTAGGAAATGAAAATTAAATGGGACGATCTCTCCACTCACCCTTTTTCCACACCCCATTTCAAATAAAATAAGTAGATAAATAAAGAATAAGGGCTTTTTAAAATAATTAAAACGGAGTGACAAAATCAATGCTTTAGAAAAAAACAAAAATGAGACTTTAATCTAATTTACTTTAAAACCGTTGATTCTGAGTTGAGTATTTGATCTTGCAGTTGTGATGTCTGTATCCCACTTCAGAGAGCTTAGGTTTGATACTCAGCTTCATTCAAGACTTCATCTTCCTTGTAATGCAGAAGTGGTAGCGGTTCGAGTGATCGGATTCTTGCCACCCATATGGGAAACTTGGATTGAGTTTCTGGCTTCCAACTTTGAGACAATCTAGCCCTGGCATTATGGGCATTGAGGGAGTAGGCTGGCGGATGGAAGTGTGCCCTCTTTGCCCCTCTGTGCAAATGTGCTTGTCTCTCCATCACTGCCTCTCAAATAATTAATTGAAAAAAATCAAGCAGATGATTTTGAAAAAATAAAACACCTATGTCAAAAGGGCTGTGGCAAATTTCTTGCATCTTTTAATGAAGATCATAGTAAGGCCTTCAGTTTTGAAAAGCACATAGTCCAGTTTTTGCTGAATAATATAGGTAAACAGGGAAAGATGTGATTAATCCGGCTTTTGCTTCAGTCATGACTGCATTTCACCTAAGGGTGAATGGCAATGTCTATGGCAGGGCAAGGGAATAGGAATTAAAAGGAATCCAATAAGTTAAAAACTGTTTGCTGCATTTTTCACTTGAGCAAATTGTTGATTGAGCTAGCTCCTTCAATGTACAATTGCATGCACAGTTTTATTTATTAACAATCACCAATGAACTCCATAATTTGGATGTAATGGTTAAACAATTACCTATTGCATTTGAACTGGAAAAAAAAGAAGAAAGAAAGTCATTTAATTGCTAGTAATTTTTCCTCATTATACAAAAGCCCTTCCTTATAGCTTGGTAACGTAATAATAACAGCCAGATAAAACAGTGATTTGGCACTCAATAACTCGTTTCCCTCCTTAATAGCCAAACTATAAATCCCAAATGGCCTCATATAGCATATAAGCCATAGGGCTAAGAAGAATGTATTTTCAGTCCTTTAAAGAGAAAAGCAGAGAGGTCATGCTAAAACTTCAGACTAAGTGCAGTCTTTCTCCAGGCTCATGGTTTTTTTTAAAATCAATTTTACTTTTTTACATTTTTATTAATTATACTTATTTTTGATGATACTTGATTTGGGGTATAAGGATCAAGGGCTACAGAAAGGTGGCGAGCTCCCCATTTACACATTCTCTTTTTTTATCCTTCCTGTATCTTGGGGAAGTGGGGGAAAAGAGCAGAGAAGCCACAACCAGCCAACCAAATGCCTGTGTACCCAGGGATGGAGGACAGCAACTCAACACCACCCCAGGATCCCCAATGCATGGCATGCACTGAGGGTCCTGTTCAAGCGGTTCTGATAGTTCAACAGTTCTGAATTACTGCCTATCTCATCACTCCAAGCACAATGAAATCTCTCCAGAATTCACTGGTTGACATAGTCCACATTGGAGTCTGTGTTTTGTTTGCCCAGATATTCACTTCCAACACTTGGCTAGGGGTAGTTGATCAATTTGTTCTGCCCTCTGTCCTCTATTATGGTACCAGGTGTCCTCTGCCAGCTCCAACATACTGCCATATCCTCCATGTGCACCTGGATATGCTGTCCACTGCTCCATCTGAGCCACTGAAAAGGCCCAGCTCGGACACATGCACTCCATGGTCAGACCATGGGACCTGCAATTCTCTTCATGTTTGGGGATGTGAGTCCAGCAGTTCAGTAGGGGTGATCCCCAAAGAAACTTCCTCTGAGGTGATCCCAGACCTGATTCTTGTATGTGCTTGCTAGTACAGGGTCCAGCATAGTCGCTTGCCCCAGTCAGCTTGAGCACTTGCTGGTGGCTGCAATCACTGGGTCAGTTCTGCCTACAGCCCTGTCTTCAACAAAAACAAATGGGTGTTGTAGCCCTGCCAGATCCTACAAACCACATGCTCGGCCCTCACGCAAACCAGTGGGGCTACAGCCTAGTCAGAGTGACTCACAATAACCCATAACAATCCTGCTCCCTGTCCTGGTTTCCGTGCCTACCAGTATGTACAGTACACTGGCTCAGTCTGTTCCATATCTCATTCAGCTCTCATATATATCAATGGGCACTGAAGCCTAATTCAATCCAATCAACCGCACTATCCAGTCCACATATATGCTGGCAGATGCCTTGCTCTGTCTAGCAATGCTTGCCCCAGTCCTGGTTCTCAGGCTCACCAGGAGGAGTGGCAACCCAAGAGGGAACTGCCCACAGTTTCCCTACTAGGCTCACTCTCACTCCTGGATCCTAAACTATCCAGGTGATTCTGAAATTTAACTTGACAGAATTAGCCCCCAGTGCCAGCATCTAACAGCTAATGCTGCAGCAAAGTCAAACCAGCCCACACCCACTCTGACCTATGCATGCACCAGCAGGAACAGTCAGCCAAGCCTGGCTTTCCCTTGATCCAGCTCACATGAAGCCAGTAGGTGTTGTAGACCTGCTATTAGAATCTGCACTCATCCCAACGCACAATCTCTAGTGGGAGTGGTGATCTAGCAGAGGAGACGGACCCAGCCCCTCTTCCAGCTTAGACATCTCCACCCCCTGGGTCTTCCATGTGCTGGTTGGTGCTATGGCACAATCTGGCATGGCCAACATCAACCCGGCAATTGAAAGTGGATGCTGTAACCTGGTTGGGCCAAGCCCACACCCAGTTAAACTCACACTGGGGGGGGGGGGGGGCTACAACCTAGTCCACCCAAGCCAGCCCACAGTCTGGTACTCCATCCCAGGCAATGAAACTGGCTTGTATTGTGACCCAACCTGGTATGACCCACACTTCATTCTTGTATTCAGATCCAGCAGCAGTTGATGTGAACTGGCCCTGACTGTTCACCCCTGACCTATACCACATATATGTTGGAGGGTACCGTTCTCTGGCTTGATCTTGGCTATTTTCTATCAAGGCTGTTATGTTCACCTGTGGGGACTGTGTCCCAACAGATGTATCGCCCAAGCTCCTCCATCAGAACCTCTCCCAATACCAGATCTCACGCCCATGGTGAATCTATGGGCCAACCATAACAGTCCACCTCCTGTCCTAGCAGGAACAGTGCCCTTTCCTGATTTCCTTTCACTCATTCCAGTTGTTACTGTCTGGTGTTACAGCCTAGCCATCCAGGTCCAGACTCAGACAAGCTCACACATGGCTTAGCTGGGGCAGAGACTTAGTGTAGCCCATCCTACACCTATCCTGGTTCTCACGAGCACCAGTAGTTGCTAGAGCCTTGTCCAATCGGATGCACCTCAGACCCAGGCCATACTTGTGCCGAGGTATACTGCAGCCATGTCCAGACCAGAATGAAGCCCCACTCCAGCCTTGGCATTCACCAATGGGAACCACAACCCAGCCGGACCATCCCCTTAGCTCTCCAACCAGGCATGTTCCTCTACACAGATTTTGCATCTGACGGTGGATACTAAGACACACACTAACATATCCCTCACCTGTCATGGGCTTTGCCTTTGCATGCTGTAGCCTAGCTTAACCCAGCCTATCACCAGTCCCAACTCTTACTGGAGGGCCCTGGAACTTGGCCCTGCTCAGTATGCTCCCATCCATGGCTCATGCAAAACGGTAGGTGTGACAGCCTAGCCTGGAATGACCTGTGCTTCAGCCTTGTTTCTGCACTTGCCAGGGAGCTAAGATTTGCTTGGCCCTACCCAGTCTGCCCCCTTCCAAAACCAACCCACACATTGGACAACAGTTGAAGCTGTCCTGCCCAGCCTTCCTGATCTCCAGGCCTGGATCACGTGCTCACCAATGGGAGTAATGAACCATTAGGGGAGTTTTACACCTTCCCTACTCGGCCCACTCCCTTACCCAGATCTCATGCATGACAGCAGGTGTTAAGCCCTTACCCGGCATAGCCTGCCCCTCCATCTTGGCCTTGTATGAGCTGGTGAATGTTACAGCCAAGACTGTCCCACACCCTGTTTTAGGATGCACATGCAGGTGTTGCAGACTGCATCTGCCCAGACTATTCTCAGTCCGCGTATCGTGAGCATGGCAGGTTCCATGATCACACCTAGCTCAGCCCATCAGCACCACAACTCTTGAGCTAACCTTTGGGACTTGTATTTCCACAAGGTTGGGCCCACATATCCCACACAGACTCTATCCCTGGACCTGGTTGTCTCACGTGCTGCTTAGAGACATGGCCCTTCCTCATGGGACTAGTCTCCTGCTCTGACATTCAGTCAGGTACTGGGATCTAGGTCTGCTATGCAGTTCCTCAGTCTTAGTTTTCGAGTGGCCCGGCGTGTGGCGGTCAGCAATGTTCCATGCTAACAAGCCCTACTCAGAACTTTAATGTGGGCTGGTGTATCATTCTGACCCATACAGATCTTCCAGTATCTCCCCTCCAACCCACCAGGCTTATTGCCCTCTCTTACCTACAAGTACGGTGGCCTTATCAGTGCATGTCCCTAAGCAGTAGTTCCACAGCCCCAAGACTCCTGAGATCTCCATCAGGCAATCAAACTACAGAGTCCTGTGCCGGCTGGCGCTCTGTGTGCACAAGCCCAATATGGGGGAGGTAGGTGGAGTCCTGGACTGACCTGAATTCCCATGTGATCCCTTCACATAGTTCTTACTGTAAAGGGAGAAAATTCTCAGGCCTAGTCAATCCCTGGACTCACACTGCTTGGCAGTGATGGCTGGGGCTAGTGCTTTAAACATGAGTCCGACTAGGCTCAGGTACCCCCAGTAGCCGCCACACTGATGGGAGCTCCCTCCATCAAATCCCCAAGGTCTAATGCCCCTTGCCCCTTGCCGCCAAGATGGTGGCAGCTGGTGGAGCCAGAGACTGAACTGAGCTCCCAAGATATCCCTTCACAGTGTACCTATTGTGTTTTTTCATAATGCAGTTTACCAGAGCAATATAAAACCATGTTTAGTCTTCCTTTCCTCCTCCTTCTTCTCCCGTTGATACTTCTCCACACACCCACATACATGATCTTCTGACTGCAGTTTGAAATGGTTTGTAATGACAGATTTGAGTGAATAATTTGGTCATCTGGGTGAAAGAAAAAGATGATTTGAAATATGATTCGATTTATCTTGTTTTGGGGTTTTATTTCCAGATGTGTCAGAGCAGCTCACCAAGAGTAACATGAGTCAAACAGAAAAATCTGGGGTATTGGGAAGGTCACATATTTTCTGGCAGATTCCTTGTCATCTATATCCAAGTAATTTATTCATGTTAGTATCTACTTTAATCATGGAGAGAGTGAAAGAAAAACAAGTCTGAACAGTAATTTGGAAAACAGAAATTGTTGGGCTTCGCTCCCAGCATTAATGTCAACTGCCTTTATAGCCTGGGTGCATCCCAGAAGCATTCTCCAAGGATTAATTAGCTTACTAAATGCTTTGAATGTGAAATATGTTAAATAAACATATGACAACTTCAACTCACCAGAGGAAAAAGAAACTTGAATTTGGGAGGAGGGGTTGGAAAACCATTACAGAATGATAGATTATTCAATATTTGTTCATTCTTACTTGGAACAACAGGAAGAAAATATACTCAAGAGTTATTTCACTTTGTGCAAGCTGAAGGAGGAGGATAAGTTTTAAAAGTCATCAGAAACTAATAGAATATTTTGATCCATAACCAGGGACTAGAGGTTGGTGGCTGTGTGAAGATGAGGATGAACCATATCAAAATTCATTGCCAGTTTCTGAGGCTAGAAAAAAATAACTAATCTTTTGAGAAAGAAAATAAGACATTGGTCTAAGGAAGCAGAGAGCATGATAGTACAGCCAGGAAGCAACAAGCCTAGATAATTAGATGGACTTGACCCGGAGGAAATAAGTCAAGAGGAGGGGGAGGTGGGTAATTGTAATGCTATGGGGAGATGGCCACTATAACGCTAAAGCAATGTTGCTGAACCAAAACACAGGAGCTGAGAAATGATGTAGTCAAAACTAGAGGGAATGATTGAAAATGAGATGGGAAATTTACTGCAGTAAAATAATAAGCTAGTCCTAAAGTACCGCCTATCAGGTTGGAAAAAAACTGCAGTAAAATTTCAGAGGGGGTGGACAGTGTGAGAACATAATATGGCCCAAAATGCAGTTTCACTCAGGCATTAGAATATGCAGGAAGACAGAAGTGGAACCGTAACACACAAAAAAAGAGAGAGGTCCAGAAAATGAAATGATACTCAGGTGAGAGGGTAGACATTACACGAGTAGATTTGTTGCAGAATAAGGTCAAGCATGGAACTTTGACATGCCTGCTATCTAAAATTTCTATAAAGGAAGGGTTTAAAAACAGGAATGGAACTATTGTGATATATGACTTACTTGTTGAACCCAGCTTAGCTTCCCCATAATAACATTGCGTGTCCAGTTTGCATTTGCTTCTGCAGAATGGATGTGTACATCTGCTCAGATCACTTTGTTATCATATTAGCCTGTCCACTATGAAAATCAGAGTCAGAGCTTTCATTTCCCGCATATTGATGTAAATCCTACTTACCCCCATGATTTTCTGTAGAGGCAGTGATTCCACCTGGCAACTCTACTAGCACCGGCATCACTTCAGATGTTTGGGAAATCCACGTCGTCAACATCAACCAGTTAATTCTCAAGCTGTGAATTTTTTGACAGGGTATGTTAAAAGTTAAAACCTTTCTGTAAGCTTTTCCTTGCTTATCTTTATTTTACACAATGTTATGCCTCCTTGAAAATACTTACAATGCATTTCGTGAAACCCATGCTACAAAATTATTGGTGATTTAGCTAGTTACCTCTTCTGAATTAGCTAGATAAAAGCCATAAACCTTAATTACATAATAAAGTTTCCTCCTAAATATCAAAATCCCTAAGAGAACCATCATTTGCTGCATCCATCGGGTTTTATGTAGAAGATCACCATGTATCCTGTAGGGTTTAGTGTACAGACTACCACAGGTTCAGAGTTTACCTATTTAATTCACTGCCGTCTTTGCTTTACACCACCAGAAATAATTGACCTACAAATGGTAGAGGGTATTAATTCGGAATGAATTGGCTCTGCTATGTATTTTCTTCATTATGCTTGAATTGCTTAAGTTACCCCAGTTGACCACTCAAAATTGGCCCAATATCTATTGCAATAGCTTGCTTGATGCATTTTCTGTTATTATCATATTCCTATGAATTTCTTCAAAAATAATAATTGCTCATTATACAAAGTTAAATATACAAAAAAAGTGTCAAACAGAGACAAAGACTTGAATAGATACTTCTTCATGAAAGATACACACATGATTAACAGACCCATGAAAAGGTGCTCAACATCACCATTCAGCACAATATAAATTAAAACTACAACATGATTTCGTCTCACATCTACCAGGAGTGTCACTAGTGGATCATTAATTTCCAATCCAAAAGCAGAAAATAACACGCGTTGCCCAACATGTGGAGTAATTGGAACCCTCACACATTGTTGATGGGTATGTAAAAATGGTGCAGCCTTTATGGAAATCAGCATGAAAGTTTCTTATAAAATTAAAAATAGTATCATGGTATGATCAAACAATCCTGGGTGTATATCTAAAAGAATCGAAACCCAATTCTGAGTATATATCTAAAAGAATTCAAAGTAAGATCTCAAAGAGATGTTTACACTCCCATGTTCATTATAGCATTATTTACAACAGCCAAGAGATGAAAACAATCCAAAGACCTATTAATGGATGAATAAAGAAAATGTGATATATACATTCAATGGAATATCATTTAGCCTTAGAAATAAGAAAATCTTGTGATATGCCACCATACGGATGAACTCTGAGGATGCTATAACTAAGTGAAATGTTCTAATACCAAAAAGACACATACTGTATGATTCTATTTATGTGACTCATCTAAAACATTGGAACTCACAGAAACGTAAAATTAAACAGTGATTGCCAAAGGTTGAGGGAAGGGGGGGAATGGACATATCATTCAGTGGTTATAGAGCTTCAGTTTTGCAGAATGAATGCATTCTGGAGATGATACACAACAGTGGGAATACACTTGACACTATTAAACTGTACCCTTAAAATGGTTCAAATGGTAAATGTTACATTATTATTGTTAAACAATGATGAAAGCTAATTTTAAACACAGAAGAAGAAGCAGTGCTTTGACAAGTTTCCTGTATGCTGGGGCTCTCTGGCTTGTTAAGTTTGGGACATTGTCATGATGGGACTGTGTCCAGTCTAGTCTGCTGCAGGGTACAGGAGCACCTCTCAGTAGACAGCTAACTAGCACCGGCAAAGCCAACAGCCCATCTCAGACACAGGCAAGAGTCACAGCAAGGAACTGCTGAGCCTGAGCCAGAGCCTTGGCACCATCTTGCACAGCAGAGCCCAAATCGTTGACCTACATATTTTTAAGCTAAACAAATAGTTGTTTGAGAAAACAAAAACAAAAAACAAAAACAAAAAAACAGAAATAACTTAAAATCCTCCCGCCCAGAGTGATTACATTCTCTGGGGAAAAGCTATATAGAATAAATTACCCAGTGCATTAACTGATCTTTAACATGGAGGAGGTGGAGTGAATTTTCTTTTCATATCCATTTACAGCATTTCATCTTTTCAGTCCCACATCGTTTCACTCCAAAAATCATCTGATTAACCACCTTAATGAGCAGACTGAGAAAGACCTCTACAGACAATGAGAAGAAATATTAATGGGTAGGTTTTTATTATAGAGAGTGACACACAAATGCAACCCAAATAGAAATAAAATCTATTGCTACAGTTGCTATGTCTGCCAGGTCTACAAAATGTAGCAGAGTTTGCAGTGCCTAGGGTGAAATGCAATACACATTCGAAAGAGAAAACAGACACTAAGAGCTTTTATGTTAATAGTGTTAATAATATGCTAATAATGCTATAAGAACCACTAAATTGTGCTTGCATAAGTGCATGCAAAATATTGTTTTATCCACACCCTTGAGGAAGTAATATTAAGGTCTATTTATTGCTCATTTCCATCTATTTCAAATGCCAGCCAGTCTATGAAAGGTATATATCATGAAGCCTATTCAGCTGAAGGCTGTCATCTAAATGGCAAGAACAAACATTCTGTTTAGTGAGGTTTCCTCATAGCTAAATATTTTGAACTGCAAGCAAAAGAACCCTTTCTTCTTTTAAACTCATGAGTAAAAAAATGCTTTGTCCCTCTTACTGTCTGCAATGTGAGTATGACCTAAGAACTGTATGTGCCTGTGAACAGGAAAAAAGAGAAATATTTCCTTCAGGAGATTAGAGCACATAGTTTATTTGAGTTTAGACAAATGTATTTAGATTATGCTCAATAACTCATTACTTACTGGGCAGCTAATATCTTTGATGAATTTTTCTACAAACAAAGATTTTTGTCAGGTTCAATAATGGATTAACCAGGAAAGATGCTGGGTTAAAGTTGAACTTGGTGAGCCTGGATCCCAGAGTATCAGAGTGTGTGGGAGTCCCTGAGTTCCAATGTTCAGATCCAGTTTCCTAGGAGGCACACTGTGGAAAACAACACATGATGTGTAAGTACAAGGGCCCCTACTACCAACATGGGGGACCAAGATGGAGTCCTAGTCTCCTGGATTTCACCTCCCTTTGGCAGTTTGGCGGCATCTGGGGAGGGAGTCAGTGAATGAAAGAGCTCTTTCTCTGCTTTTCAAGTAAATGAAAATAAATAAACAAATATAAATATAAAAACATAAATGTAAAGGACAAGGGAGGGGTCCAAGGGTTCAACCTCAGGTCTTGGGTTTACGGACCTACCAACACCATGGTTGATGCTGGGGGATCTGAGCAAGGTCATACTTAATGCTTGGGGCCATAGCCACAGCCACTGCTGCCAAGCAATGGGCAAATCCCGGGATTGTGGGCTGCCAAGCGCAAACAGAGCAAGGGTTTCCCCCACTGGCCACCTGCTGTCAAACTCTGGGGTCTTGGGGGTGCGGAATTACTACCTAGACACATCCATGTATGTGTAGGTTAGGGATGTGTCCTGAGGGACTCCCACGACAGGGTTCTTGTACTTGCAAGTAAGAATGGATAAAACGTGGCAATTTGGAGGAGAGACTGAACGATTTGTATGGGTCAGAATAATACACCAGCCCACATTAAAGTTCTGAGTAGGGCTTGTTAGCATGGAACATTGCTGACCGCCACACGCCGGGCCACTCGAAAGCTAAGACTGAGGAACTACATAGCAGAGCTAGATCCCAGTACCTGACTGAATGTCAGAGCAGGAGACTAGTCCCATGAGGAAGGGCCATGTCTCTAAGCAGCACGTGAGACAACCAGGTCCAGGGATAGAGTCTGTGTGGGATATGTGGGCCCAACCTTGTGGAAATACAAGTCCCAAAGGTTAGCTCAAGAGTTGTGGTGCTGATGGGCTGAGCTAGGTGTGATCATGGAACCTGCCATGCTCACGATACGCGGACTGAGAATAGTCTGGGCAGATGCAGTCTGCAACACCTGCATGTGCATCCTAAAACAGGGTGTGGGACAGTCTTGGCTGTAACATTCACCAGCTCATACAAGGCCAAGATGGAGGGGCAGGCTATGCCGGGTAAGGGCTTAACACCTGCTGTCATGCATGAGATCTGGGTAAGGGAGTGGGCCGAGTAGGGAAGGTGTAAAACTCCCCTAATGGTTCATTACTCCCATTGGTGAGCACGTGATCCAGGCCTGGAGATCAGGAAGGCTGGGCAAGACAGCTTCAACAGTTGTCCAATGTGTGGGTTGGTTTTGGAAGGGGGCAGACTGGGTAGGGCCAAGCAAATCTTAGCTCCCTGGCAAGTGCAGAAACGAGGCTGAAGCACAGGTCATTCCAGGCTAGGCTGTCACACCTACCGTTTTGCATGAGCCATGGATGGGAGCATACTGAGCAGGGCCAAGTTCCAGGGCCCTCCAGTGAGAGTTGGGACTGGTGATAGGCTGGGTCAGGCTAGGCTACAGCATGCAAAGGCAAAGCCCATGACAGGTGAGGGATATGTTAGTGTGTGTCTTAGTATCCACTGTCAGATGCAAAATCTGTGTAGAGGAACATGCCTGGTTGGAGAGCTAAGGGGATGGTCCGGCTGGGTTGTGGTTCCCATTGGTGAATGCCAAGGCTGGAGTGGGGCTTCATTCTGGTCTGGACATGGCTGCAGTATACCTCGGCACAAGTATGGCCTGGGTCTGAGGTGCATCCGATTGGACAAGGCTCTAGCAACTACTGGTGCTCGTGAGAACCAGGATAGGTGTAGGATGGGCTACACTAAGTCTCTGCCCCAGCTAAGCCATGTGTGAGCTTGTCTGAGTCTGGACCTGGATGGCTAGGCTGTAACACCAGACAGTAACAACTGGAATGAGTGAAAGGAAATCAGGAAAGGGCACTGTTCCTGCTAGGACAGGAGGTGGACTGTTATGGTTGGCCCATAGATTCACCATGGGCGTGAGATCTGGTATTGGGAGAGGTTCTGATGGAGGAGCTTGGGCGACACCTCTGTTGGGACACAGTGCCAGCAATTGCAGCCACCAGCAAGTGCACGAGCTGAGTGGGGCAAGCGACTGTGTTGGACCCTGTACTGGCAAGCACACACAAGAATCAGGTCTGGGATCACCTCAGAGGAAGTTTCTTGGGGGTCCCCCCTACCGAACCACTGGACTCACATCCCCAAACATGAAGTGGACAGTGGACAGCATATCCAGGTGTACATGGAGGATATGGCGGTACGTTGGAGCCTGCAGAGGACACCTGGTACCATGATAGGGTACATCTGGTACCACAGCAGAGGAGAGAACAAATTGATCAACTACCCCTAGCCAAGTGTTGGAAGTGAATATCTGGGCAAACAAAACACAGACTCCAATGTGGACTATGTCAACCAGTGAATTCTGGAGAGATTTCATTGTGCTTGGAGTGATGAGATAGGCAGTAATTCAGAACTGTTGAACTATCAGAACCGCTTGAACAGGACCCTCAGTGCATGCCATGCATTGGGGATCCTGGGGTGGTGTTGAGTTGCTGTCCTCCATCCCTGTGTACACAGGCATTTGGTTGGCTGGTTGTGGCTTCTCTGCTTGTCTTACCTCTTCCTCCAGATACAAGAAGGAAAAACATGGAATATGGAAATGATGATCCCACCACCTTTCTGTAGCCCTTGATTTTTATCACTCCATTCAACTACGTAAAAATCATCCAAACTAAAAATATTTAATAATAAAATAAAGTATAAAGTTGTTAAATTAGTATTAGAAAACGAATGTGAGTAAGTGTATTGAAAATTATATATTGAGGCCAGTGTTGCGGAGAAGCAGAATACCCTAATGCACACAGTGCCAGCAGCCCATATGAGCACCGATTTGAATCCAGTTCTAATTCCCACGTAATGTTCTTTGGAAGACAGAGGAATACAGCCAAAAGCTTGGGCCCCTTCCACCTACGTGTGTGACCCTAATTAAATTCAAGTTTCCTGACTTTGTCTTGTTCCCATTCTGCTTGTTGCAGCCATCTGGGGAGTGAACCAGCAAATGGAAGCTTCTCTCTCTCTCTCTCTCTCTCTCTCTCTCTCTCTCTCTCTCTCTCTCTCTCTCCCCTCCCCATGTCCTCTCTTTCCCTGTAACCCTCCCATTTGAATTAATAAATGCATCTTGAAAAAAATTAAAAATACATAAGTGATGATATTAAAGCAATTGGAAAATTTCTTTGTCGTACTTTGTATAACTATTCCCTTGAGAATTACCAGAACTGAATCAGTATATAGGCAACTAATAAGAAGCCCTCTGGGTCCATCTCCAAGCCTCAGACTTTACTGACACTGTGCAGGCAGCAGCTATCACTAACAATCTGACATGCATCCTTACACACAGAACTTCCCCATCCCCTCCAACACCTGGAAGTGTGGTCAGTGTGTGGGTACACCAGAGCTATTCCAAAATGGGGATGAAGTCCCATGGAACCCCAAAGAAACTGTCTCTATTGCTGCTCCCCAACTGTTGTGCACAAAGCACCTTGTAGGGCTACATCTCATCATGTGCCAACAGCATAGCCAAGTCAGTGTGATACTAACCACTGAGAACAAATTTTCCAAAATGCTGTCATCATTAATTTGGGTAATGGTTAACAATTAACCTGATTTTATTGGGAGTGGTCATGGGGGTCAGGAATCTGCTTTCTCCCATGGTCACCCCACCTTCCCCACTCCTGGAGGGGCAAGCCAAAAGCTTCTTAATGTAATGCTAGGAGGCGTGGTTCGACTCTTGGAACAAGAGCACGTCTTTTTTTTTTCTTCTTGCCTGCTTTATTCGTAGCACTCTGCATGAGGGAGAGCATTTATGAGAGAACTGTTTCAAATGCCCAGCTGACTTAGTCTTGACATACACCTACATGTGTGAGCACACACACACTGACAGTAAGTTAAAGTAAACATGATTTCCTCCCACATTTTATTTTAGAAAAAGAATTTTCAGCAGACTTGTATGGTTAAATGCCTTAAATGTGGCATTTAACAAGCTACTAAAATTTCTCTTGTTCTCTCTCTCTTTCCCACTTTTGCTCCCCTTCTGGGAAGAAAAGAGAGCAGAATTTCAGACATTTGTCTTGTTTATGACCTAAAGATGGTAGACATGGTGTATTATAAACTTAAGATCCATGATTTAATTATATCTCCTCACCCCAGACATATATTTTCAGTGTTTTCCTCTTAACCAACGATTCTCCCTTATCTTTCCACTTTTCACATGAGGAATATAGGACCTGGACATCCCTGATATGCACGTATTATTGTAGATACAGAAAAAAGACTGAGATTGTGGGCAAGCAGATCTTTTACGTACACAAAAAGAATTGAAAGTATGCTGGCACAGTAATTAACACAGATGAAAATAGTTTGTATTCTTTGTTAGACTTCATGTGGGTGATGAATGGCCTTAGCTGCAAACTATATTTTCAAGTTATAAATCTTCATATGACTAATGACTTCCCTGTATCTTGCAATGAAATTGGAGAACAAATATTAAGATGTAGTCTTTACTTATCTATAAAATTATAATACCAGAGCAACAGCATGAACCTGCACAGGAAATTAGGGCCATAACTTATCACTTCACGGCCATTTTACCTATTAAAATACAAGGATAGCAGTAGGTAGATATAAAGGCAAGATAGCAATAGATCATAGTCCTTCTTCTAGTCAAGTGGTTAAAACCTCCCCATTGATGGAACCAATTAATTTTTGAACTATGCATTTTAATGTGAATCTTTTTTCATGGATTTGAAACTCAGATTACTGAAAAGATCAGAATCATGTAGCAAATACTTTTTTGATTGGATATTGCAGGTTGCTTACATGTCACAAGTGCTCCAGCCCACTGTTAAACTGGAAAACAGTTCAACAGAAAAATATTGCATCTACTGCTTTCAGCAGGCATTCAGGGGGACTGCTTCCTCAGTCCAAACGTTGCCTGGAAGGATTTTACTTGGAACTTAGAACAACACTCAAACATAGCCATGAACTTTTGAATACCATTCACATTAAAAAACATATTTATTTATTTGAAAATCTGAGTTACAGAGATGATGGGAAAAATAGAGAAAGAGGTTTTCCAGCCCAAAACTCCTGAAGTGGGTGCAACAGCCTGAGCCGAGCTAGGCGAAAGTCAGAAGCCAGGAGCTTCAAGGGGCTGATCCGTGGTGAGTGTCAAGGACCCAAAGACTTGGGCCATCTTCTGCTGCTGTCTCAGGCCATTTCCTGAGAGCTATCTTGGAAGTGGAACATTCAGGACATGCCCTGGTGACCAAGTAGAATGTAGGCAATGCCAACAGTGACCTTACTCGCTATACCACAATGCTGGCCCTAATTTTTTTTTTTTTTAAAGTGGAATGACCGAATTCTGAGCCAGAGTTACCATCATAGTCAAACAAATAGATTTCAATATAGGTAGACAAAAAATGAGTTTGACCTATGGCTCAGCAGCTCCTAAATCTTAAGTCTAACTACACTAGCCAACTCATGATGTGGGAGAAGCACATCTTTCAAACCTAAGAGCACTAACAGGCTATAGAAAACAGAAAAACTGTGTTACCCATGACACATAGAATTTCACCAAAGTTCAAATGCCCACCCATGGGGGATACAATAAGGGAAATTTACACATCAATGCACCTGAAGCCTATTCCAGCTTCCTCAATCTATGACCTGAAGGTAGAATTTTTTTAATGTTTAATTTTATTGTTAATATTGTTTACGTAGCTGAGATGGATGCATGCCCATGTGGGCCACCAATTAGGGTGGAGGCGGGTCAAGACATGGAGGAAGGTGAGTGGGACAAATGTTTCAGTTCTTTTTCTTTTTATGCTCCTGTGTCCTCAGAAGGGAAGGGGGAGGGATTTGTTCCTTGCTAACAGACTACATCAGCTTCCTGGGATGAGGGACAGTGATCTGTTGATCCCTTAGAGACCCTGATGGGATGGAAAATATTTTGAGGGTATTACTTGAGTGGCTTCTAATTAGGAGACATTGCTAGCTTTGTTGTTCCATTGTTGAGAAAATCTTTCCAAAGTCTATTGGCTGACCAAGTCTACCTTACAACATCCACACACCCAGATATTTGCTGCAAAATTAGCCAGGAGAGTTGTTCAGCCTTTTCTGCTTTCCATCTTCTGCTGAGGCACTCCACATCCTCTGCTGGCCTAGATGAGCTTGTTGTCATGTCTGTCATATGCACCTGGGCATGCTGTTCACTGTACAGGCATCAGCAACTAAGGAGGACCAGTCCAAATACATGTACTCCAAGGTCGGACCACATATATTGTGATTTCCCTTGAGGCAGGGATTTGAATCCAGTGACGTTCCCTAATAAACCTTACCTGGAGTGACCTCAGACCTGACTCAGGCAGATCAGCCAGCGCAGGGTCGGATTCAGTCCATCAACCACACCAGCTATCTCATTTACTAGTGGATGCAGCTGTCTAGTCAATTCCACTCCAAGCCCTATCTCTCATGCAAACCAATGAGTGCTGGAGGAAAGCCCAACGCAGCTAATTGCAGGCCTGGCCTAAACATACACCTACACATGCCACAGCCTAGTTGGGGTGATCCCCAATAACTTCTGCCGGGCCCACTCCAAGCTCAGGTTTACTCACATGCCAGGTTGTGCTGTGGCCTAGCCTGGCCTGTACCACATTCCATCCAGTTCTCATGCACTCATGAGTGCTGCAGCTTAGTTCAGCCCAACTCACCCCTAGACCCTACCTGCACATATGCTGGTGGGTTCTGATGCCAGGCCCAACCTTGACCTGACTCCAACCCTGGCTTTTGTACTCACCAGTGAGAGCTACATCCTTGCAGGAGAGTGTCCATAGTTCCCCTACCAAGCACATTCCAATCCCAGGATCTTGTGCTTGGGTTACTGTGGTACAGCCTAACATGAATTACACCCAGTTCCATCACTTAGCGGCTTGTTGGCCTAGCCAGGCCAGCCTGCACCCATTCTGGTTCTCACAAGTGCCACTGGGTACAAATGCCTAGTCCAACCTAGTTTGCTCCAAGACCAAGCATACATGTCAGCTGATAGGTGCTGCAGCCCTGCCTGGACTGGCCCACCGCCCAGTCCCAGCTCTCATGCACACTAGTGGAAGCGGTGGCCCAACACGGGAGCTGCCAAAGTTTTTCTACCAGGCCTCTCTGAGCCCTGGGTCTTGCATGTGCTGGCAGGTGCTGCAGCCCAGTCTGAGATGGCCTACCGCCAGTCTTGGCATTTGCTGGCAGGTGCTGTAGCCTGGATGATCCTGGCTCACCACAAGTCCTAACTCTTGCTGGTAGGTACAGCAGCCTATCCCAGCCTGGTTAACCCCCAGCCTTGGGCACTCATGTGAACCCAGACTGGCCTGCACTCCATCCTTGTTCTTGCTCATGGCAGTATATACTATGAACTGGCACAGCTCCCAGACCACCCTCAGACCCAGTCCACATGCACGCAAATGGGTGGCATAGCCCTACTTGGCCAACAGAGCCAGTAACATGGACAGAAAGAGGGTCTGGGGATGAAGCACTGACAGGAGACCAATGATAGTAGAAGTCTCTGCGAAGTCTCACTTTATTGTGCCTTCACCTCTCCTTATATACTCTTCCCCTACATCCTCATTTAGCAGGATATTGGATGCACATGAGTCCAATTAGTCTAGGTGCTTTTAGCCACAAGCCCAGTTCCTATTCCTGCCCAGGCTAACAAGCACTATTCAACTACTTAGCCCACAACAATGTGGACCACTACTAAGGATGGGAAAGGTCAAGGAATAAGGGAAAGTGGATGAGAGCATTGTTTCTACTTTCTTCCTCTTTTTCCCATATCTGGGGGAAGAGGTCAAGGGAAAGAGAAGGGAAGAAGCCACATCCAGCATCCTAATCATGTCAGTACCTGGGCATGGGAAACAGCCACCAGATGTCATCCCAGAGTCCCCAATGTGGATCATGCTCCGAGGGTTCTGCTCAAGTGGTTTCTATAGTTCTGAGAGATTGTTGATTTCATTGGTCCAGGGATGAGAAAATCCTTCCAAGGTCCATTAGCTGGCATAGTCCACCTTAGAGTCTCCATTCACCCACATACTTGCTGTTAGTGCTTGCCTGGGAGAGTTGTCCAATTTTGTTCTGCCCTCCATCCTCTGCTATGGTACTAGATGTCCTCTGCAGGCCCCAGTGGACTGCCATATCCTCAGTGTGGATCTGAGCATGCCACCCACTGCACTGTCTTCAGCAACTGAGGAGGCCCAATTCTGACACATTCACTCCATGATCATACCACAGATCCTGCAATTTTCCCCATGGTTGGAGTTCAGAGTCCAGTGGTTCAATTAAGGGGATGTCTCCGCAAAAACATCACCTCAAGTGACCTCAAATCTGACTCTTGTGGGTTCTAGAAGACAATGTATAGTCCAGACTTCAATATTCTAATAGCATGATGGACATACTGAGAAAAATACCACTTATTTCCCATTTTATCATCCCTTTTATGTTAATTTTATAACAAATTAAAATGAGTTAGGTTTCAGAATGGAATTGAGCCTTGTAACTTACTTAAACTCCCACACGTAACTATTGGAAACGTCACCTAATGTACTGCTGGAGGGAATGTAAACTACTACAACCACTATGGAAGACAATAAGAAGATTCCTCAGAAATCTCAAATTAGATATATCCCATGACCTGACCATTCCACATCTGGGAATTTAGCCAAATGAAATGAAATCAACATATGAAAGAGTTATCTGTATCCCACTTTATTGCAGCTTGGTGCATAATAGCTAAGATATGGAATAAGCCTAGATACACATCAACTGATGATGGAATGAAGGAATTATGGTATATACACTGTGAAGGATTACTCAGCCATAAAAAAGTCTTTTGGGCAACAAAATGAATATAGTTGAAAACCATTATGATTAGTAAAATATGCCAGGCCTCAAAAGACAAATAGCACATATTTTGTCTGATATGCAACAGTTAATGTAGAACACAAAAATATATAAGAAAAAATGTGCATCTTGTTATAGAAATATTGCTTTTAGTTCTTGTTTATGCTCCTGTGGGACTGCTGTCTTCCTCATTTTATTTGTTGGATATAATCGTTACTTGTGAATTTTGCCTGTAATTGTAGAATGCATTGAAAATTATCTTTTCAAAAATTAAAAAAAAATAAAGGCAGGAAGAAGAGGAGTTGAGGTAGGGAAAAAGAGATGAAGGGGAATATGGTTATCTTCTTGGAACTATAACTATATTGTATGACGTCTACTCTCTTTATATTAATAAACATGTTTTCATAAAAATGAGTTGACCCATTACATTACTAATTTATAATTAAAAAGATATAATAGGTGAAAATGTCAGGATTTGGTGAAAATCATCAACATAGAGAGATAAAATCTTAGCAAACACCAAGAAGTATAAATAAAACAAGAAACAGGCATCTCTCAATCTCATTTCTGAAACATATTAGCTAGGAAGTCATAAAAATGATCTTTCCCAATACTAACTCTAAATACAAAAATGTTGAAGATGCATGTCACAATCCCTAGACCTAACACTGCAAAATAAAAAGAACCAAAGTTAAAAGCCCAAATGACAAATTTAAGCAATATTAGTTTAAGATTTTAATTAATTCAAAAGACAGGAATGGGAGAATGGACAAACAAAATGTCAAATCAGAGAAATAAGACAAATTATGGGGCCAGCAAGATGGCTCAAATAGCTAATCCTTCACCTGCAAGCCCCAGAATTCAGTAAGGGCTCTGGTTCATGTCCACGTTGCTCCACTTCCTATCCAGCTTTTTACTTATGACCTGCGAAAGTAGTAGAGGATATCCCAGAGCCTTGGGACCCTGCACTCATGTGGGAGATCTGGAGGAAGCCCCAGGCTCATGGCTACAGATTAGTTCGGTCGTTGTGGCTATCTGGGGAGTGAACAAGAAGATTGACAGATTTTTCTCCCGACATCTCTCCTTCTCTGTAAATCTTCCTGTCCATTAAATAAATAATTAAATCTTTAATAATAACCGAATAAAAAAGTGACCTATTAAAAAGGAAGATAGTAGACTTCAACCCAAACATAGTAGTACTTATCTTTTTAGAAAGGTAGAATAATTTCCTAATTAGAAGGCAGATTTACAGCTGCATGTTACACCATAACCAACTAGTATTTATCTCCAGTGTGCAAAGACAATTCAACATACAAAAATCAATTAATGTGACACATCACATTAACAGAATAGATAAAAATATTGCATGATTCACTCAACACATGTTGAAAATAGCATTTAATAAAATTCATCCTTTCATAAGAGCCCTCCACAAATTAGCTACAGAAGAAATACAATGCAATACCTCAATACGATAAAGGAGGTCATCTATGACAAATACACAAATAATATCACTCATAAAAATCTTAAATCTTTTTCCCTAAGCTCAAGAGCAAGGTAAGCATGTCCATAGTTGATACTTTTATACAGCATAGTTCTGGAAGTCCTAAAACAAGCAGGAGGGGGGGAAATGGCATTAAAATCAGAAAGGAAAAAAAAAGATGTAAGATGGAACAGCAACACAAAAGCAGCCACATTTCTATCAATTAACAAATTAATTATGTCAGAGAAATTAAGGATTTCATTTGCAATACCACCGGAAAACTAAGTACTTAGAAATAAAAATCTACAAAATGTCTTTACACTAAAATCTATAAGGCTCTGATTAAGAAAATTTATAAATAACACAAATAAATGGAAATAAGCTCCGTGTTTATGAAACAGGTGATACAATATTGTCAAAGTATCTATTGTATCCACAGTGATCTACAGATTCAGTGCAATTTCTCTCAAAATTTCAATGTCATTTTTCAGAGAATTTAAAAAAATGTGAAAATTCCTATGGTGACACAAAATGCCCAAATAAAGAGATCATTAGCAACCAGAACCAAAGTGGAGGCATCACATTTTCGGATTGCAAATCTATACTAACCAAAATAATGTGGCACTGACTTAAAAACAGGCACACAGACCAACACAATGAAAGAGAAAATCCAGAATTAGACCATTGCACATATGGTTAACAAATCCTTGATAAAAACACCAAAAATGAGAAAAATAAACTCTGCAGTAAATGGTGCTCAGAAGACCCACTCTATAGCATGGTGACTGTAGTTGATAATTCTCTGTTATACATGTGGTATTTTCTAAGAGTAAATATTAACTGCTCTCATTATGCATAAAAAAGAATAGCTATAGGAGGTAATGAATATGCAAACTAAGCTTGAGTGTGATAATCATTGCACAATGACATCACAGCACATACCTCAAATACATATGTAGTTTTATGCATCCATGATACCTCAGTGATGGTAGAAAAATAAGTGAATAAAAGTAAACTGTAGTATACATTCTTGTCTGTTAAAAGAAGTGTTTTTATTCAACTTCCTCTAGCTATAACACCAAAATCATCACAGTAGTACCAAGGGAAATATTCTTTATCATTTTGTCTGCAAAGAAAACACTTTAATTTTGGATTTTAAAAAGTAGGTCATGGGCCTGGTGCAGTAGCCTAGAAACTAAAGTTCTCTCCTTGCATGTGCCGGGATCCCATATGGACACATGTTTTCCTACTTCCCATCCAGCTCCCGGCTTATGCCCTGGGAAAACAATAGAGGACGGCTCAAAGCCATGGGTCCCTGCACCTGCATGGAAGATCCAAAAGAAGCTCCTGGCTCCTGGCTTTGGATCAGCTTAGCTTCGTCCGTTGTGGCCACTTGGGAAGTGGATAGAAGATCTTTCTCTTTGCATCTCCTTCTCTCTGTGAATCTGTCTTTCAAATAAAAAAATATATATATATTTTTAAGTAGGTCACGATGTTTATCTGGAAACACATACTGTCCTACCAGTAATGGTCACTTCCTCCATTGGCAAAGAAAAGCAGTACTTATGATATGTACATATTCCTTAATAAAGATCTGTTGAGTGCTTGTAAAACCCACTACCTGTCCCATCAAAATAAACATATACTTTCTGCTTTTTTTGTAAAGCTTGTAGGCAATACTCAAAGAGGCACACTCAACCAGAATTTCTTCTAGATCTCCAAAGGATTCGTGGTCTTCATGGAGGTGCTGCTACTTGGTAGATGGTCTCTCTTAAGATACAAATAGTAATCACAATGCTTCTACCTGAGTGACTTTCAGGGTTTATTTCAAAGTTTCAGAAGACTCTCTCAATGCAGAATTCTGTCCAAGAGTCAAGGGAGAAAGCCTTGTTCTGCTTTTTAAAATCATCTAGGCGTATTACGTTGAACAATATGACGCTGCAATTGTTGTAGGCCAAAAACCAGATTAATGCAAGTTTCACGGAGATCATCCTAAGGTAAACTGAAAGCAGTCCCATGCATTCTGGAAGAAATGAAAAGATCACTTTCTGATAGGATTTTAAGTTAGTGAGGAAGCAAAGAAGGGAAACCACTGCCTTTGGTAACTCATTTGTTTGCTTCCTTCATAGTCATCATGAAATTCACTGTTGGTTAATCCAAATGAGCTAAATACTTCATTGGACTTCAAGAAGAACTGTAAAACTCAAAGGTAGGATTTATAAAGCGAACACTGGTTTTAGACCCACTTTTGACCCAAAGTTATAAGACGTCGTGTAATACTGATTGTCTCTAGTGGGCACACTTACTACCCAGGATGCAAGATAGTATGCTCTGCATCCTACACAGCAAAGGATCTTTGTCAGGTAGTGCATAAATCCCGCAGAGTGCCAGATGTTTTGAATGTGTCCCACTCGAAATTCATGTGGAAGCTTAATCTCCATTGCAGTGGTTTTTAAGAGAGGATTCTGTTTGAAGATGATTAGTTCATGGTGGTTCTGCCCTTGTGAATGAATTAGCGTGTTATAAAATGACGTGAGCAGAAGATTTTGTTATTTCTGTGCTTTTTGCCATATGACAAGAGAGCATTTATCTTCCCAAAGGACCCAGCACCATGGCACCATGTTGGAAGCACAGACAGCATTTGCTGTCAGATGACACCAAGTACTTGATCTTGGATTTCTTAACCTCCAGAATGATGAGAAATATATTTCTGTTCTCTGTAAATGACTCAGTCTCAGATATTTTGTTATAGCAGCACAAAGTAAGACAGAGAAGATATTACATCCATTTTGCTGGAAGTTGAGAAACAGAGAAATAGAGCTTAAAGAGATCATTATATTTTCCAAAGGTTTGGGACTCACTATTAACCTCACAGAGGGGTGTGGACACAACTTGGTGAATGCAAATAAGTGTATTTAAAGAGAGACTGTGATAAGTGTCATGGAGTCCAGAGAAGTAAAAATGTAATTCTCAATAGGAGATAGCAGTGAGAAATTTAGGAGAAACATTTGGCATGCAAGCGTGGGAGATTTTCTTTAATGTATTTAGTCAGAGTAGTGATGTCCAGAATAATGTCCATGTGGGGGGATGAAGACGGTGCTGAACTTCAGAGATGAGATTACAAACATTTGGCAAGTGATTAACTGAGATGACAAGTGCATAGGGGATTGGAATCTCATGCCAAACCTTTAAGCCTAAGTGAATGGGATGATCAACTTCCCACTTACAGAAGCAAAAATCATGCCTCTGTTATCTTACCCAATTCTAAAAATACTACATTGATGAGTTAGCATTTAATTCTTTACAATAAAGCAATTCAAATGCATACAGTAGTGGAGAGAACAATTCATTGAATCTACTTAACACCTAAATTCCATAGTTATCAACACTAGGTCCTTATTTTGATTTTAGTCTACATTCAGATTGTTTGGGTAGCCCAATTCTCCATGGATAAGTTTTATTTTATGAACAACCTAAGAGTATATAAAATTGTGTGTGCCTATGTACAGTCATAGACACAGAAAAAAATTCATACTTTCTAGTAGGTTCTATGATGTAACATCATCCTGTATCTGCCCACCTCCCAAAAGAATTTCTATAGAAAGAGAATTATTTAAGAGAATTCATTATTTATGACCACTGGGAGCTTGCAAGCAAGTTGACCATTGCTGTTGATGAGTTATCCTGATGCCTTAAGGCTGGAGTATTAAGGAAACTGGACACTAAGTGGGTACATTCTAATTTGGAAGTAAGAATATCTGGAACACGAAATGATGCATGCAGAGGATAACATCTATGGATGTGGTCCCATTTATATTGGACCATACATATGCTCACAGATGTAATGATGTCGCAGGAAATTCAAAGAGGATATCTAAAAAGGAAATGAATATTGACAATACACAGTCTTCATTTACTCATTCAGTGAACATTATCTTCCAGGCACTATGCTAGGCCATAAGGGTATAAAAAAGACTACTACTTTAGTAAATTATAGTGGAGACACATTATTGTAAAGAAAATTATATAGCAGCAAATGAAAAGAAAAACATAAGCAATAGTATGTGTAAATGCCGAGTGATGGGAATGAACATGAAAGCATATCTGCACCCTAAGCCATGGCCACAAATGGAAGGAATTAAAATCTTAGTGCTGACTGGTGCTCAGAGAATGAGGAAAAATCACACTGCATGATGGCATTTGATTGGCAGATAGGCAGGCGACAGACTCTGCTGGGCACTGAAAGCCATACTAAGGAGTGTTGTCTGAAAACTACAGAAAAGTTTCATATTTTCAACAGAGGTTCTGGGAAGAGCTTAAGTAAGTTGAACTGTTCATATCTGCATTCACTAAGATATGATTTTGTCTAGAATGTGAATATATATCGAGAATTCTTTATCTAAAATGCTTGGTATTGGTTGTGTTTCAGATTTGGATTTGGAATTATTTTTTTCTCTTTATGCAAGTTGGATTTTTTTTGGTGAATTTTATGGTACAATTCCATAGGTCTGGGATTTCCCCCAAATGAATTTCCCAATATTATTGCAATAATGTAGTCCTTAACAAGCATTCATAAGTCCATCAGACTGCTATTTAAGTGTGCCCCAACATTGCTGGTACAGACAATGTCAGGCAGTCCAACATCCCATTGTTTAGATATGTTCAACAGTTTCATTGGAGTCCATTTTTGATTTGGAGGTAGCGATGCATATCGCATTGTATCTTCATATCTGAATGTGATAGTCTATTAAGCCATCACTGTACATTCCGTCAAATAAGAAGCCATGAAACAAAGTCAACAACAGGTATGAATATAAAACAAAAAATTTACAGTACCATGCAGTTGAAAACCTCGCCACTGAATAACCAACGCATGGGTAAAGAAAACACAAAAGCCTCTTGAGTACAATGATGCCACCGTGTGATCCATGAGCCAGTGATTAAATCAACAAGAGAAAAAACACATTTGGAAGAAATGAAAATCTGAACAAAAACATAAAAACACATGGGTTGCAGCAAAAACAGTATGGAAAGGGCTATTGATTTTACAATCTGCATGAAGGCTGCTTTATATCAGAGAGAACATATGGCATTTGTCTTTTGGGGATTGACTTATTTCACTGAGCATATTGGTCTCTAGTTGCAAAAGGTATGATTTCATTCTTTTAATGGCTGAGTAATATTTCGCGGAGTACATGTACCACAATTTCATTAACTACTCCTGTTTGGATAGGCATCTGGGTTGTTTCCATGTCTTTGCTGTTGTAGATTGCGCTGCTATAATATAGTATTATAAATCCCTTTTCATATGCAGTTTGCATTTCCTTTGAATATATTCCTAGGAGCAGGATAGCTGGGTCATATGGCAGGTTTAATTGCATTTCTCTAAGCACTCTCCATGATGATTTCCATAGTACAAGCCTACACTCCCACCAGCAGGAAAGGAGGGTGCCTTTCTCTCCACATCCACGCCAGCAGGTATTGTTAGCAGAGTTCTGAATGTGGTCCAACCTCACTACAGTTAGGTGGAATCTCAGTGTGGTTTTCATTTGTATCTCCCTGATAGTTACGGAGAGCCTGGGCATCTTTTCATAAGTCTATTAGCCATTTGAATCTGTTCTTTTGAAAAATGTCTGTTCATTTCCTTTGCACCATTTCTTCACAGTTTTTTTTTTTAACTGTCCGTGGGTTTCTGGATCTCTTTGTAAATCCTGGATATTAAAGTCCCCTATCACTTGTGTAGCGTGCAAAGATTTTTTCCCATTCTGTTAGTTGCTTCTTCACTTTGTTAATACTTTGCTTTGCTATACAGAAGCTTTTTAGTTTGATGTAGTCTGACTTGTTTATTCTGATTTTGACTGCCTGTGTTTTGGGAGTCTTTTCCAAGAAGCCTTTCCCCATTCCTATATCTTGGAGAGTGTTTCCTATGCTTTCCTTTAATAGGATGGTTTCTGGGTGTAGATTTAGGGTTTTGATCCGTTTAAAGCTGATTTTTGTATAATATGACAGGTGCGAGTCTGGCTTCTATTTTTTCTTAATTTTAGAATATTTACACATACATAAAGAGATGCTTTAGAGATAGAATGCAATTCATTTATTATGTGAATAAGTGAAACTCATGTATTAGGTTTCATTTACATCTTATACTCATGGCCTGAAGGTGTTTTTATGCCTATTTTTAGTGTGCTGATATTTTGACTGCAGCCAGTCACATGAAATCAGCTGTGGAATTTTCTACTGGTGGAATCATTGAAGCACTTAAAAAATGTGGGAATGGGAACATTTCTGATTTCATATTTTCAGATTAAGAATGCCTGTTTGTCCTGAATTTGGAGAGGGGACACAATCCATGTGAAGTGACCAGCTTAGGGGAACATTTATAGTTCAGAGAGTTAAGGGTGGGCGTGAGGAACATGGGGAGAACTACATTTTGTACAGTCCCTTGATGTACTAAACAATTTTGACATAATCTACTGCACTGGGATGGTTGAGCCCCATGCATGACTATCCTCAAATGCTGTCACTTACGTGAGTTTCCTAGTAGCTTGGCTGTTCAAGTTGGAGTTAAAACTGTGAGTCAGGTTGAAAGCCACGTGTGACCAAGTCAGGCCTGGAGCACAGGCTTATGTTCAGGTTGTATGCTCAGGATAATCACCACTGATTAATTCTGCAAAACCCTTTGGTCAGGCATACCTATCTTATCCACAATCAATCAGCACAGCTTATTGACTGAGCACTGGGCAGAAAACACAAGTATCCCACAAAAATAACCTCTAGTGTACTAAGACATAAGCAGCCCCTCAATATGTATGATACACTCAATGAATAAATTTTAAATATCGAATAGCCACTATTGAACCTAGCACTAGGCTCTGCAGAATCGCCAACGGCAATTCACAGCATGGGCGTGCTAAAGAATCTTGAGTTGGATAAGGTAATTTCTAACTATTCGAATGAGAACATGGGGAAAGCCAATTGTGTTAGGTGTAAATAAAAGAACCTTAATGATTCTTTCTCTTAACTCAGAAAAAAAAGTAGCACATATGTTGATCTCCCTCATGATTGATCTCCTGCAGTGGTGTTTTTCTCCCTTTTTTTAGGACCTATACAAAAATATCATTAATAAAAGGCAATAGCTCTTTAATAGGAGGCTGGCAGAATCAGAGAATCGAAAAACACTGCTCTGGTATAAGGAACTGATGGTCTTGTACAAGGTATGAGCACAATTTATTTCATGAGCCTCAATTTACAGTAGCCTCCTGCCTGATCTGGCTGACCTTGCTCTGCCAACCTGCCAGAATCACTGACTCCTTAAGTGGGATGCTGACAACACCTTGCTTACTTTGTTACCCACCACCTGGCTGTCTGCCACTTTTCTTCACTTTTGATTTTAAGACCTGCTAGAGTTAGATCTGGTTTTATGTGGGCCAGTTCAGTAGCAGGGTATCCTAATCATCCACCTGTGGTGCCAGCATTCCATATAGGCACCAGTCCCAGCCCTGGCTACTTCACTTCTGATCCAGCTCCCTGCTTACAGCCTGAGAAAACAAAGAGGATAGCCCAACACCTTGGCCCCTGTACCCTCGTGAAATACCTGAAAGAAGCTCCTGGTTCCCAGTTTTAGAGCAGACCTCTCAGGACATTGTGGCCATGTGGGGAGTGAACCAGCAGGTAAAAAAATCTTTACCTCTCCTTCTTTCTCTGTAAATGTTACTTTCAAGTAAGAATAAAATAAATCTTTTTTTAAAAAAATTAGCTTCATATTTGAAAAGCATAAGGAACTCTTTCTGATTCACTCCTCCCATGCCCAAAACAGCAAGGACTGGGCCAACCCCAAGCCAGGAGCAATTTTCCAATGTAGGTATCAGAGACTCAAATATTTGAGCTGCTGCCTCCCAGAATGTTCCTTGGCAGGAAGCTGGAATCAGAAGCAGACACTCAGATTCAGGATGCAGGCTCCCTGAGTGGGGCATTAACCACCATGTCACCCACATACCCCTTCTCCATTCTTCAGTCTATCATCTTTACTACCACTTCTGGGTCCACATAGAGGCATTTGCCACTGCTTAGTGGTTGTCATGCTGCAACACCGGAAATTCCGAGTGCACCACCCTTGACTATGCTGCTCAATTCTGTCTACATGTTACCATGTTATATCTCTGTCAAATGGAGCTCCATAGACTGGCTTTGCATCCCACCTGCTACGGGTGGGTCTGGGACTAAGTATTTTTAGAAAACTTCCCAGGTGTTTTAGAAACAATCCAATTTACCAGTGTTTCAGACTCTATGCAAACTGTTGGACTTTGGGATCCGCTCAGAGGTTTCAAATTCCCAGCAAAGGACAGACATGTCAGCACCTCGCTAGTTATGCTTCTCTCAAGAAAAAGTACTCCTTCTCAGAACAGGACATCGAATTAAAGTACTACTGCTAACCCCAATTGCTGCAGGGAGTACACCATTTTCCACTCATACAAACCAATACATTTATTGAGCATTTAGTATGAGGAGTGATTCAAGTATCGACTGGAGTATCGGCCCTGAAAACTAATATGCCTCGCGCCTTTCAGACACTTGCTTCACCTTGGGTTTGGCTTCTGCAACTTCCGCATTCTTTAGAAGTTGCGTAAGCCAGTTCCTGGCCCCTAACAAAGTCTCCAAAAGAGGAAAATCCTAGATCCCTCACCAATCTGCTATCGTTCTTGGACCCTTAATGGCCAATCCTCCAATCCCTTACGGCCCCGTGCTTCCACTACCAGCCTCATTGATACGAAAAATGTGCTCCCTTTATTCTCTCTCTCTCTCTCTCTATTCACCCTCTTGAACTTTCTCGCTCGCTCGCTCTCTGCTTCTCTTCCTTCCTATGGCCACCTTCCTGTCCGCCGAATAACATTTAGTATGTGTTACTCAGTACGCAGTGTTTTTCACAATTTGCAGATTTCATCTTAACAATCTTCTGAGCATTTACAGTGACTTGCAGTAATCAGATGAGAGAAGGGAGCCTCAGAGAAGTAAGCACCCTGCCTGAGAGAAAGTGCTGTGTTTAATTCCAAATCTGACAGGTGGCAACATGCATTCTCCCAGCCACACAGTCAGTACCTCATAATAAACAAGTGGAAGAGTAAATGCTCTCCCCCTCTGCTGGACTCTTTGGAGCTCACTATAAAGTGCTCCATTGTGTTGAGCAGACACTCCCCTTACCTCCACCCCAGGATCAAGGAGGAGGTTTGGGCTGAGACCTGTACCAGCTGCCCGCAAATAAAGGTTTGATATCACTGGTGAGTCTCATAAGAAAGGTGGTAATAACAAACCTGAGGCAAAATCATGTGTTTTGAACACCCTGGCTGTTTTTCAATTCTTTCAGAACTACAGTTCCAACTACTGCCTCAGTAACTTCTGGGTTTTGCTGTGATGCTGTTACTTACTGTGAAAGTCACCACAGACCTGAGGTTGCCAATACTGCAGGTGAAGCTGCTGGCAGCCGCCTGGACACCATTGTCTTTCTGACCTCTGTAACTCACACAGTCTCCTCCCCCTCTGTAGGCAGCATTCATTATTCAGTAGCCCAGCCAGATGCCTTTATTCAGCTCCAGAAGGGGCAGAATAAACACAAAAAGGTACCCTCAACTTCATGGCTATTAAACTACTGTAATCATGGCAAAGTGCTCTGGCACTCCCAAGAAGTTGATGTGCCGTGGCTGAGTTCTGAGAAGTGTACAAGAAACAAAAGGATTTTGTAACAGATGGGATTCGTGTTGAGTTCTTAACATTTTCATTGCAGGTTCTATTTCTACTGAATTTGCCAGGGACAAATAACAGCAGTTTTGATCCTACTCTTCAGAAAAAAGCTATACGGTAATATAGTAGAAAGGCTGCTCATTATAGGAGATCTATTGGGATACAAGACACAATTAATTATTCTAAGATTTGCCAGCATTAAAATAAAATACCTGCTAATGATTTTACTTTCTAATGCAAAACTAGATTTTGGAAATAATCTGCATGTAATGTTTGCACCAAATACAAGTAACATCTGCTTTAAGTATTTCCTTTCTCACTGTGCATATACTATATTTCATTTTAAATTGTATTACACAGTATTAGTATCCTGATAAAGCAGATAATGAATACTTAAGAGTCAATAGAATGGATTTACCCATTTCTGATTATCTATGGAAATTAGATTACTGTTCGGTGCTTCCTGAAGAATCATATCTTAATATAAGCGGTAAAACTACGATGCAGGCAATGCAGGTTGTTCAGCCCAGCGGGCCATTTAGCTAGATAGGCTCCATGCAAAGATTACAGATCTCTCTTTTGCCATGCTCTGAAATGACTCCTTGATCCAGTTTGCATGAGTAAAAAGGCACTAAAGTGATCTGACACTGGCAAAGTATCAGCTAAGTGAAAAATTAGGCATAGTGAGTTTTGCCACAGCTAGAGACACAAAAAACAGGAAGGACAATTTTGTAGCTAAGCTTTTGGGAAGGTCTACCTGAAGAAGTTGATGAATTCCAAGCTGCTTGTATGCCCTGGAAGGCTGTAGAAATGTTGTGGCTTGACATATCCTTGCTCCCTTCTGGAGACACAAGTGTCTCCTTGCCCTCTTACTGGCATCACAGTATAGATAGACATTATTTTACAAACCAAGTCAGGCTTTAAATAAAGTCTTAGAAACGCAATACCCAAGAAACTGTGTTACTGAGCAGCACCCCAAACTGGTTAGAGGCATTGTGGATAGAACTCCCAAACTAGGTCCGCTCATCTGACACACAGAAAGCCAAGTATTTACTTCAGATGGTGGAAAAATTAAGTCTTGATTGCAATGTACATAGCAAGGAGCCAGGCAGCTATCACTTAATTCTCAGGCTCCCCAAGTAGTCAGGGGTGCAGGGTTTGCTTTTTTGTTGGCTTATTTTTGAGATTTATTTCTTTTTATTGAAAGGCAGTGTTACAGAGAGAAAGAGATAAAGAAAGATTTCTGTTTGCTGGTTCACTCCACTAGTGGCCACAATGGCCAAAGCTGAGCTGAGCTGAGCTGAAACCAGAAGCCAGGAGCCCAGAGCTCTTTACAAGTCTCCCATGCATGTGTAGGGTCCATAGGCTTTGGTCCATCCTCAACTGCTTTTGCAGGCCATGGATGGAAAGTGGAGCATCCGGGACACGAACCAGCACTCATATGGTGTCCTGGCACATGCAAGGCAAAGGCTTTAGCTACCACGCTGGGCCCAGGGGTGAAGGTTTTTACAGAAAAATTTGGGGCAAGTTTCCTCAGTTGGTTAGCCATGCTATGATCTTTAATGAATTTCCAATTATTCAGTAGGCTCCAGCTCATGGGGTAAGTATTACTTCAATATAGAAACAGGATTTCCTTCCAGAAAACACTGACAATTAAGATTCTTATCTATTGGGGAAGCAAATGACTCCTGGCAATCATTCCCTTCCTTAAGTCAGTGAATTCCTTTTGCTAAAAGGCAGGCAAGGATGCCCTGTGCTAAGGGAGACAGTCAAAGACACGTGGAGCTAAAGGAAGAGCATGGGTCTGGACCATGATTTAACAATGTAAGAGCTTGGTTTTCTTGACTTTTATTTATCCAAAATCTGAAAAACAATAGTTTCAAGTGAGTTAACAGATTCATCACATGATCATATCATGGAAGTTTCTGAAACAGGCCACGTGAAAGAACAAGAACACACGTTTGCATCTTTTTGTCCTTCCCAACAGGAGTTTTTAATACTATATTTTAAAAGGCCAGTCTAACCTGCTCTCATCCTGGTCTGCATTTCCTTGCCCTCAGTTAGCAGCACTACCAAGGTTGAAATGCCCTAGAATTTTCCTGGAATCCCCCTACTCTTAGGGATACTCCCAAACTTACAACGATAGAAAGCCCAGCTTGTTGAAGGGCTGGGCCCCTGTTACATGTTAACTCCATCTACATGGGCAATTGACCACCCTCTGTGGTTTTATTTTTCTTGGATCAAAAAAGAACTAAAATCAGATTTGTGAATCCCTACTACTGCCGGGAATTCGATGCAAACACGACAGCAACCTCATTTCTTGTCTAACACGAAAGAAAAATTTTCATGCAGACAAGTCTAGTTTGCCTTGGGACCCTGCACCGTCTAGTTTGCCTTGGGACCCTGCACCTGCGTGGGAGATCCAGAAGAGGCTCTTGGCTCCTTTCTTCAGATCAGTATAGCTCTGATTGTGGCCACTTGGGGAGTGAATCACAGGACAAAAATCATCCTCTCTGCCTCGCCTCCTCTCTGTATATTTGAGTTTGCAATAAAAATATATAAATCTTAAAAAATGGTAACTTTACCAGGGACCAGAGATCCTAACTGCCTGTTATCCCATCTGACTCCTCACACTACCCCATCTCTCTCTCTCTGTTCTGCTTCTGTTTCATAACACTACCTACCTTATGAAAAGTTTTGTTCCGTTTTTTTGTTTGTTTGTTTGTTTGTTTTGCTTGAGCTCACTAGTAAACTCACAAGAAAATAAGTACTTAGATTGTATGTGGAGGGGCTTATCCAATGAACTTGACCGTTTACTAAATCTAAAATTCTGACACATCCATATTAAGGGAAGTAAGTAGCTCTCAGCACATTCTTTAACTTGAAAAATTCCAATTTTGACGCCTTGCGATATTATTATATTAATTAAGTAATAATTATATATTGATTAATTATATAATTATTATTGATTATTATTTAGAGCCATTCCAGGAACTCAGGACTTTACAGGTAGAGATGGTCTCAGCGTAATGACTACAGAATCACGCTTTAAGGTTAGCTTCTATCAGCAGCCTTGGCAGGCAGCCTCCTGGTGCAGGCAGAGATACTCATACACACAGCGAACTGTATTTGAAACGCTGTCTTTCTAACATGAGTCAGTGTTTCCTGGAAGCATTTGCCTAATTAGCTCTTTTAACTTACTGCTTCCAAAGAGAATACCAGACATTAGTACCAAAAGATTGACGTTTTATTAGCAAGTGCATCAGTATAGATAGCATTAGCAGAAGTCCATGGCAATGCATTTGCCCAGCGATCTGCTGCAACACCAATCCCCGCATCATCAGAGTGGAAATTCCTGACACGAGAAAATGAACCTGGCAATGGGAACATTTTCAGCATGTCTTTGGACAAAAGCATCCTTCTTGTGTTGTGCTTCCCTCCTCTTTTTCTCCCCAGGTTTTGTACACAGCCTGTTTTGGAAGTGGAATGCAGAAAACAAAAATCAGTGACTAGGCTGAAGAGATGGTTATTAGAATATCGCACACATTCGACAAGATAGAGTGTTAATCACAGACAAACAGTACACAATCAGTGGCAGAGGAATTTGCTCTCAAAGCCGAGTTCGTCCGTGGTTCTCCCCTCAACTTGTTTTCCTCCCACCTCCTTATTTTCTTCCCCTTCTGTTGGCTCCTTGGAGCTGCAGTAAATCACGTTGCGAAATAAGATGAGTTGGAATAGCAAAAGCATTAAGATTTCACATTCTCCAGCATAACAATGAACTGCCTTATGTTAGAATTCCAGCTTGTTAGTAAGGCTCACAAATATTATCATCTCCTATAGTGGCAATTTACTACGCATCCAGAAAAGTGGCTTCTGCTACCACAGCCAATGTCAGCCAAGCCCTGAGAGCTGCAGATGGGATCTCTCCACCACAGTTCTATGTTCTGCACTGCACGACATCCAATTCGTGCTTGCAAGCCAGTGTGTCAGAATCTGTGATAGATTGTATGGAGGCATTGTGCTAAACACATGACGGGAATGGGAGCTCAAAGGGGATTTTCTTTGAGAGAGGCCAGGCAGCTCTGGGAAGGCAGGTCAGTGGCCGAGGACCACACTTACAGGGCCTGTTGAGTGCATCCAGTATACTAGTGCCGTGTCCAGATGAGGGAGGCATGCAGGAGACATCTCCAGTTAATTGTGACTCTATTCAATGACCTGCTTATTTAGTGGCATGGGCAGTGTCTGCTTCACTATCTTATGCTCTAATTCAGCCCTGAGAGTGTGGGGAGAGTGCATGATGGGGAAGAAGCACAGGAGAAGATGATGAAAAATTCTTTTTGAGACTGCCAACCAAAGCAATTGCTGTCGTTGAGTGCCATCAATCTCTCCCTCCCACCCTCAATTTCTACCTTAAGGGGTTTTGAGTCTTTCAAAAAGCCAGGCTACAAAACTAATAGTCCTCTTAACAAATAGGGAGGGACAGCCAGTGAGAAATTCTTCAGGACATGAACTGGCCTTGGTTGTAGTAAAATGGGAAACAATTCTTGTTGCCCTTTTTAATATTAGAATTCCTGAGACAAAGTGGATGACAGATTAATGTACATAGAAAAGGTTAATGTTAAGGTGTGTTTTTCTTCAGGTGATGATCAGAATTCAACTATTACTTTCCAAAAGCTTGAAATTTAGTACAAATCAAATCCTCATTGAGGGGCTAATTGCCATGCCTAGTTAGGAGACAGATGAAGAAAAAATGTCTTAAATTTAATAGAAATATCAGAGGACAGATAATATGCTGATGAGAAACAAGTTTTTATCTTTCTAACTAAAAAATATATTTTCTAAGTGGGATTTTGACAAGGAAAGTAAAGCTCTACAGATTTCTTGAATAGACACTTTGATTTTTAATCCTGGACTATATGACCTGAAATGTGTATTCACTGTGGATTCTTTTCCCTAGAGACATGACATCTTAGGTCTCAAAGGAATGAAAGCAAGCGTATGTTTTCATCTTTAGGGGAGACTTACATGAGTAGTAATGGAAGCGATGCTTTTTAATATTTTATCTTCCTAGAAAGAGAAAAAAGATTGCACAGAACAACTCCACAAGAGCCCTGTTGAAGTGAGTCTCAAATATGAGAGTGCGCTTTCACAGAAGTTTCCCTTTGGTGCTAAAATTTTAAAATGGCACATATGAAGGATCTTCAGAAAGTTCATGGAAACTGTGTAGTATGAGAAATTATAAGAGAGTTCAAGAAATTTTAAAGATTTATCTATTTTTATTGGAAAGGCAGATACATAGTGAGAAGGAGATACAGAGAGAGTGGCCAAGTAGCCGCAATAACTGGGGCAAAGCCTATCTATGAAGCCAGGAGCCAGGAACCTCTTCTGGGTCTCCCACATGGATGCAGAATCTCAAGCTTTAGGCCGTCCTCAACTGCTTTCCCAGGCCACAAGCAGGGAGCTGGATGGGAAGTGGAGCAGCTGGGAAATAAATCTGCCCCTATGTGGGATCTCGGCACTTGCAATATGAGTATTTACCCTCTAAGCTATCACCCTCCCCTCTCCCCCCACCCCAAAACTTTTGTATTTATTTTTTCATTCCATTTTCCAATAACTTTTGTTAAAAAGTGTTATATTTACTCACCACAGGGACTTTGATGTGGCAAGGAATCTATCCAATAGTACCACGTACATGCAGCTCCCGTGGTCCCATGGCAGAGAGGAGAAAGAGGTTTCAGGACTGTCTTGATCGTAGGAAATGAGAGCCAAAGATTCTTGTACTGACTGTAAAATGTTCTCAGCTCTCTGTTCTTACATTGACATAGGATTCATTCTTCCAACAGAAGACATTTTCAGTCAACATAATTCCATGTCAGAATCAATACAAAATCTTTTCCTGTAATATTTACCACTCTTGATACCATTCTGCTTTTCTCCTTTCTTCTAAGCCACATTCCTCAAAGAAATAGTCTGGTCTGGATCTTCTGTCTTCATTTGCCTATTTCCCAATTACTCCTTGAGTCACGACATTGGTTTCCTTGAGTCACAACACTGGTTTTTCTGTGAACCCCTAGAATGCCGCACACCACCAGCACCATCACAGCTCTATTTAGGATGTCCTAAGCATGGCAGTTGGCATTTGTATATAACAAAATCCAAAACTTGTTCTGTCTGACCTCCCATCACCATTTGCCATTTGACTTTCCTCCTTCAAATTCTCTTCTGTTGAATTCTGTTGCACTGATAGCTTTACTCCTGCTTATCCAACCCATCCTCCCCCAATTTTCTACAAACTTCACTGACTCTACCCAGTCATTAAAAACAGGTATTCATAAGGTTCTTGGGATTTTTTCATTTGTTTGCTTGCTTGTTCTTTAACCTTTATACTCCTCTTGGGTTAGCTCACATACTCAGATGCCCACGAAAATACAGCCTCATCTCTGACCTCTTTTCTGTTTCAGTCCTTTGTTGTCCCACTGCCTGATCGAAATTTCCCCTGGGATGTTTTGATGATATCACAAATTCCGACCTCTAATACTGAAGGCATCTTCCTCTCCAAACCTGCTACTTGTCTTGTGTTTCTGACCCTCATAAGTGACATCATCACTATTCCCCAAGCCAGAAATGTGATGCCATTCTTGGTACTGTCTTCTCCTTTTTCTCCTACGTCAAACTTAACCCCACCTGTCAAATCCATGTAGCTTGCTCTATCCTCATGCCATCACCTTAGCTGAAGCCACCATTATTTGCAGATTGGCTTCTTAACTGCACTCCCCTCTCTTGTTCTGATCCTTTTTCATGGGTTCTGGTGCCTTATAATCAGAGTATGCTTTCCCAAATGCAAACCCTGAGTTGGGTGGCTTCCTGTTTGTACCCTGCACATGGCTTCCTCTTGTACCCATCAATAATTCTTGAGCTTTTTGACTGAATTCAAAGGATCTTCATCTTCTCAACTTTTCATACTTAATCAATCTCTCTCTGGCCACACTTTCCTTTATACCCTACATTCTAATTATGCCTAACTGGTTTTATTCCCTCTCTCCTGCAAAAGTTACCAGGTTTCGCCTTCCCAGCAGACTTTCATACCTGGTATCTTCTCTGAACAATTTTTTCTGTTACTGCACTTCTTTGCCTCCTTGCAAATGAATTCCTGTTTAATCTGAGGTATAAATTCCTCAGAAAAGCCCAGGAAATGTGTTGTCTCTGATATAACTCTTTGATTTTTCATGGAATTAGTTACCTGTCCCTCTGCTAACTTGTACTTTCTTTGAGGTTTGGAAACTTACAAGTCTTATTCACCACTTTATCCCCAGTTTTTAGCATGAGTGTTCAGGAAACATTGGTTGAGCAATTGGTGAAAGAACAAAGTGTTATGGGAAAGGAGGTAGCAGAGAACTACTTTTCTGTGGAGATTTACAAAGATGTGGGAAAATGAAATGCATAAATAAGCTCATTTTGATGCAAAAAGCTTTTGGATGTGGTATATAGTTTTTCACATTTCCCATGAAAATTTTCAGGACCCCATCATATATTCTTTGATCTTGGAAGAATAGTTAATAGCTAATGAGAAATGCCAAAAATTACTCAAGGGTGGGCATTTAGCACAGTATTAAGATATTCTTGGGGGACAGGTGGAAATATGGGAGCTGTGGTAGAGTATGTAAAACCTCTGCTTATAGTGTCAGAATCCCATATGGGTACTGGTTCAAGTCCCAGCTACTCCACTTCCAATTCAGCTCCCTGCTTAAGGACTGGGAAAGCAGAGGACAATTGCTTAAGACCTTGGACCCCTGCACCGATGTAGGAGACCTGGAAGAAGCTCCCGGCTTCTGGCTTCAAACTGGTCCAGCTCTGGCAGTTGTGTCCATTTGTGGAATGAAGCTCTTTATCTCTCCTCTCTCCATAAATCTGCCTTTCAAATAAAAATAATGATTTTTTTAAAAAGCTAATGACTGGGAATGTCCATGCCCACTGTTGGAGTCCTGACTGCTCCTGATTTCCTCCTTCCGGTTATGTGCACTCTGGGAGGCAGCAGCTGCTTGACACTCTGCCATTCACATCAAAAGAGTTCCTTACTCCTGGTTTCTGCCTGACCCACCCTTGGCTATTGTGGGTATCTGGGGGAGAAAATCAGTAGATACAGATTCTCTCCCTCTTTCTCCCTTCTACCCAAAATGAATAAAACACATACTCTATTTTAAGTTTCTCATACACTTCATGGCCCTCTCTAGAGGAAATGCTTCTAATACTTAGAAAATTATCAACCAGAAAGAGTCAGCTCTGGATGGAGTATGCAAAATAACTGTAATAGTGGATCATTCAAACTACCTAAGGACATTTGGAAATGCTGTAACTGCATGGCGGAAAGGATCTGGTCCAAAATCAAAGGCAGCAGGACAATAATTTATCTGGGAGAAATAGATCGTGAATACGGGCATAAGGGCACTGGTGAGCACCCCATTATCAGTGTGAGGACTCAGCTACCCCAGTGGCAGAGAAAGCAATCATGAGCACAATCACCATCAGTTCAAGAAGTGCAGGGGCTACTATCTTTGCAATAGAAAGTGTAAGCCACTAGGAGTCTTTGGAAAAAGGGCTGCTAATTCTTGGAAATTCTAGCAATTCCTCTGGAATGAAAAATTTGTTTCATGACATGGGAACAGCAGGAGACTCTTGGTAGTTAGGATTCTGCCTAGGGCATTCTTAGTCTAGTTCCCCACATACAAATAGAGTGAACACTTCCTCTCTCCGAAGGGATAGAAGCCTTGTCTTGCTGCCTGCTCACTTCTGTCCACTGAACTATTACACACACACACACACACTAGCTGTCACTCACTTCTTTCCCAACCTAAGCTGATGTTTACAGCTAACACGAGATTTTCAAAGACAAATCACCTGGCACACTTCCCAAGATATAGTGATTCCTCACCTGCTGTTTACTTTCTAAACTACAAGTGGAAAATAAAAAAAAAAAAAGAAGAGGAGAAAAAATCTTCAGATTGCGAAGTAGCTGCCAAAAAAATGGTAAAGATACAGAAGAGAAATTAAACTTGGCACCGACGTGTTTCTGACTGAGCAACATACTTTCCCTTTATCTGAAGATATTTGATTTTGGAGCAACAAAGTTCTAGAGAATTCAAAACAGCATATTGAGCATGTGTAATGCCATATTGTCTTCTGTACCTTTACAAAGACATGCTGAGCTGTGTTCCTTTGAATGTTCACACATGTGGTTATTTGAATGTATGATTCAAAAGGAAGAGGGAAGAGGAACAGAAGGGAAAAGACCTTGAGGTGATATTAAGCACCATGAAGCAAAATTGATCTTCCTCTACCGTGTTTCTTCCAGGAAGCTGGCATGTTCAACAACATTGCCCAGAGCAGAAGCCAAATCACCTACGCTTAACAGTTGGGCTCATCGGCTGCACAGGGCTTTCCAAGTTTCATAACAAGAAAATGAATTCGAATAGTAAAAAAAAAATGCAGGGTGGAGGGACACACATTACAGTCCTGGAGAATTGCAATGGCAGCTATTTCAGTTTCTACTTTTAAATCAAGTTCAGGAAAAAGGCTGCCTTACTTCTCAACACTGTATTATGATTCTACCCTTAATTATTAAATATATTAATGATGTGTCTGCCTACTTTTAGAATCATAATCAATATCCCCTATGAAAACAGCCATTTATAAGTAGCAAATGTCATCAAGAATGAGAAAATGTGGTGTTCATTTCCTATGCTTTCAGATTCTCCATAGGCATGAGCTGGTCTTCTGAGAAAATATAGATATATAGGATGTTTTCTTTCACTATGATTCCATGGTTATTGGTGAAAACCTACAGTAAGAGTGTAACAAACATCAATTTGTTTAATCTGGATTTTTATCTCGCTCTGTGTTCCTTTTCTACTTTCTCTGTCTTTCTAGGATCTCTCAATGTCAACTCGCGCGCGTGTGTGTGTGTGTGTGTGTGTGTGTGTGTGTGCCTACCTCCCTTTGTTCTTTATCATCTTTCTCCCTTTTACATTTATTTTATTCTGAAACTCTCTTCTACTTGTAAATTTTCAAACTGATTTGAGAAAGAAAGAAACGAGAGAGAGAGAGAGAGAGAATGAGAGAGAGATTCCATTAGCTGGCTTACTCTCCAAATACTTACAACAGCCGAAGCTGGACCAGGGCAAAGTCAGAAACCTGGAAAACTCAATCCAGGTCCCCCGTATAGGTGGCATGGAACTAAACATTTGAGCTATTACCTGCTGCTTACCAAGGTGAGCATTATGAGAAAGCTGGAATCAGAAGCACAGCCAGGACTCAAATCCAGGTACTTCGATATGACATGGAATGCAGGCTTCCCAAGTGATGCCTTAACCGCTAGACCAAATATACCCCCTGCTCTTAGCTTTAGAGCCTCCAATGTTTGCAGTCTTTCTGTGACTCTGGTAGTCTCTTTGTACCAGCCTCTGTGTGTCTCTCCTTTTTTTGCTTTCTTGCTGGTATATTTCTCCTCACCCTTAAGGACTGAAAGATAATCCAACTTCCCTGAAAACCTTTGCTGAATACTGATTTATACTCATTCCTACTTGTCTTTTCTGTAGCTCTTTCACATTGAAGTGTAATCTGCAGTGAGAAAGAATAGTGTGGCTAACCAGGTCTGGTCTCAAAGTCTGTGTAACGTGATTTAAGAGTACTGGAAGGAATTCTTAATTAAAATGATCTCTATTCACCTCTAGTGTTGAGGCCTAAGGGGTTAAGCTGTCATCTGCAATGCTGGCATCCCATATGGGTGCGCTAGTTCAAGTCCTGGCTGCTCTACTTCCAATGCAGCTCCGTGCTAATGTGCCTGGGAAAACAGCAGAGGACGGACCAAGTGCTTAGGCCCTTTAATGCTCATGAGAGACCCAGAGGAAGTTCTTGGCTCTTGGTTTCACATCAACCCTGTTCTGGCCATTTTGGCCATTTAGGGAGTGAACCAGATATGGAAGTTCTATGTGTGTGTATCTATGTATTTGCCACTCTTTCTTTCATTTTAACTCTTCCTTTTACATACATAAAATAAATCCTTATTAAAATAAACTTTAATGCTCAAATTTCACTTCTGTTGCTTAAGAAAGGAGGGCATGCTTCCCTGCATCCATGACCTTGAGCAATGGTTCTAAACAACTGACACACACATTGGGTAATGGTTTCTCAGGTACCTGGTTAGATAGTGGAGTACATCTTGCCTCAGACACACCAATACCCGACTCCTTAACTCTGTCTGCACTTTGATGTGAGAATGGTGAGCTTCAGTCTTTGCTATGCGTCGGAATCCCTTTGGAAGTCTATTGAAGCTACAAATACCTTAGATCTTACTCTGGAATCAAAATTGGGGAGTATGCTGTTTGTATTTCTAACAAGCTCCCCAGGGCACCATGATGCTCAGTAAAGGCTGAAAATCAATCATTAGAGCATTTCTGTGGTTAAGCATTGATCATCCCCTGGACCTCATTTAAAGTAAAAGATGAGCATCCTCATGCGTTCTAGAAGAGCACCATAATAAGAAACCAATATCTTGGTATAGCAAATTTACCATCAGGATTCTTAAAGACATGAACTAAAACAATAAGCATATACTTAGCACACAACATATGCTAGACATTATGTTCCCAAACTACTTGATTGTTAGGCAAAATTCCTATTTCAATGGTCTTGCTAGCTACATTCCTTCTACTACAGTAAAACTTCAGAATTCTATTCCCACTCTCACTTCCACCCTTGAGATAGAATTGCCAGGTAAAATACTGGATGCCTATGACGTTCAAATTTCAGATTAATAGTCAATAATGTTGGTAGGATAAGTGTGTCCTAAACACTGTGTGGAATATATTTGTATTAAAGACTATTACTTGGGCCCCAATGTGGTGGTGGTTAAAGTCCTCACCTTGCAAGTACTGGGATTCCATATGGGTGTTGGTTCATTTTCCAGCTGTCCTGCTTCCCATCCAGCTCCCTGCCTGTGGCCTGCAAAAGCAGTCGAAGAAGGCCCAAAGTGTTGGGAATTGACACCCAAATGGGAGACCCGGAAGAAGCCCCTGGCTTCGGATCAGCTCAGCTCTAGCTAACGTGGTCACTTGAGAAGTGAACCAGCAGATAGAAAATCTTCTTCTGTCTCTCTTTCTCTCTGTAAATCTGACTTGCCAATAAAAATAAATCACTATTTTTTAAAAGTTTTAAGAAATACTTGTTGTCTGAAATTGGAATCTAACTGTGTTTTTACGTTGTGGTGTCTTAAATCTGGTGCTCTTACCTATGGGAGGAGTAGTGAATGATCTCAGCAGATTCAGTGATTTATATTCTGTACTTGGGTAGACGTCAGAAGACATCCTAAGCAAGTTTGTCTGCTCTAGAGACCTGAACTTCTACAAGTGAAATATCACGAAGACCAGAGGTAGACAGGAGAGAACTAATAAAACCATCTGGCTGTGTAATAGAGGTATTCTCTTGAGTTTGTCCTTATTGGCGATAACTTCACTTGCTCTACGCCTGCATTTAACAAGTATTTCTCAGTTGGTTCTGTAATTAGATATCCATCATTTCCTCCTCTAACAGCCACCGTGACTCTCTTATTTACCTTAATCTATTCAGTGCCTTTGTGAAGTAGGTGCTTTAATTCCTGTTTTATAATTTTAAAAATGGTAGATCACTCAAATAAGGAATGGAAGGAGAACAATTCAAAGTTCCCCACACATGCTTTGGCCTCAGGCATTTGATTAGGGTAGATTTTTCCATCCCATTAAAGTGAAACTGGCACCTGAATCTGTGTTTGACTTGGCTGTTCAAATACACTGGTCTTAAATCATGAGAAAAGAATAAAGCTTTCTGCGCTAATGGTGCCTTTATCCGTTTTGACAAAAGGAAACGTGAAGTATTGTCCTCTAACTCTCATCCAATGCTTTATGAATGCACAAACTATTTTTTTTCTAAACAACGAGAACAAGGCCAATGAAGAAGATAAAAAGCAGCAAGCCTAAGGGGAAAAAAAAATCCTCTCCTCAAACATCAATTAGAAACATTTATTTGTGGTATTCAATTGACACTTCACATTTATTTCCAAGAAAATAGGATGAATCCTCTTTAGGCTAGGATGTTTTAAAGGCTGAAGGTAGGATGTAGTGCTTCAGCATAATTGCTAAAGACAAGTGACCTTTGGAATCTAGCATTAGTCAGTCACAGGAAGAGAAAGAGAATATAGGCAAAAGACCAGTTGAAAACTCATCTTTAGATTTTTTTTTTCGTGGCTCTTTAGTTTAAGCCATGAGTGTATGCTATACATAAGTATTAGCTTTTTGAACAAATTAAAGGAGGTTGAAATAAGCAGTCACTTGAAAATGATTGAATATTAACTCTTGAATGTGCATCTGAATATGACTCTGTGTATCTGGGGCTGGATGTTTGAGTGTAAACCTGTTTTCTGTATTCAAATGTTTTTGTACACATCAGTTAAGCTTGACCCTGTCACTTGTCAACTACATCTCTCTTCATCTGTTATGGTACAAATCATACAAAGACACCTGCTATCGAGTCTGCTCAGCTGGTGTCACTGAGGCTTGTGGTCTGAGGGCTCATCCCCAGCAGTTCTTAAGCTATTCATGACCAGGGTAGAAAACATACTAGAGGTTTCAACCACACTCGTAGGTGGCAACTAAAGCTGTTGTTGCTGTCCTAGATCCTTTATCGCGTGTGCTGGCCTGACCCATGGACATTTGATGCTGCTTCCTTTCCATACCTTTCAGACTGGACCCCTCTGCCATGATTCTACCCTATTCAAGGCCAAAGTCTGCATGGCTCCCCTGATATTTTATGTTAGACTTTCAAGTCTTGCCTTCAGAGGTAGTCCTGTATTTTCCTCCTCCATGGTCACTTACTTCTTCACCTTCTTGCCACTGGCCTTCATTTATGTATGTTGAATCTCGTGCTAATCCTCACCCCTGATCATTGCTCATTATGAGGCCTGTTGATGCTGTGTTGCAAGAGTTCCCAACTTCTGTGCTTGTGATTGTATGAATGTTAATCCTTTAAGCATGAGGGATTTTTGCTTCAATTACACATCACTTACCATAAGTTACTCTAGCTGTTATGCAAATCCATGTGATACAAACATTCTGGCTTGAGTAGACCCTGACATGGCATTGCTGCTGTGATAATAGGGCTTCTCTTGGTGTGCTGTGGTTCAAAGCGTAAGTAAGAATATCTTCTAGGCTGAAAGAGACTCTTCTCTGATCAACAAATGTCTTTCTCTAGGGTGCATCTTCCTTTCCCATAGGGTTGAGGGATCCAAGCCTGAGTTTTTCTTTACCACTGTGTATACAGCAAGGAGTCTTAGGCAAATTTGAAGTATCTGTGCTGCCATCTACCCTCTTTCCTGAGTGATAACAGTAGCCATAAAAAGAGTTAAGTACAGTATGGAGAGAGATTGTTTACTAGTATTTGGAAAGCCCTAGGGAGAACCCTTCCAATGACTTGAGGGCCTTAATTTTGGAGATTCTATTAAGCTGGATCGGGTTTTGAGACAGTTGCATATGAGGCCTTCAGGTCTGTATTAAATATTCACTTTCTAGTATAACTCACTTTCTGGCTCTCTGTCCTGCTTTGTGACTGCTCTTGGTTTGGTTGGGGGCTCCTGCACACTTAAGGCAGGGGGGGTGGTGTCCACAGGAATGACGCAATCACTGGAGCTGATCAGTTCTACACTCTCAAAAGTACAAGTGGAGAACCTGAGCAAGGGGCACCGGCAGACCCTGACGATGATCAGACACAGCAAAGCAAAACTGGTCATCCTCTGCAACAACTGTCCAGCACTGAGGACATAGTAACAGAGAGTTGTACAGATTGAAAAACTGGTACCACCACAATAGTGGTAGATTGAATTGGCACAGAGAGGAAAACAGAACTTAGTACCAGCCCAGGCTACCAGCAATCCAAAGAATTCTGATATTATCAGAAATGAGCAACACCAGATGGTAAAAAAGGAAACCATGCCAAGTTTTCCTTGAATAATAAGCTAAAATAAGAGAATTTTAAAATAACACTAGTCATAAAGATAAGTAATACATGTAATGTTTCCCACTTCTAGCTGCCATGCTGTGTTCTTCCCACGTTATTTTCTCAGTTAAGAAACAGCACGATCGTAACTTACAGACTTTAAATCCATGAGCGCAGAGACCTTGTTATGTGTATTATCACGAACACCCAGTGTAGAGACCAACATAAGTTTGTTGAATGAATAAATGAAGGTTAGTTTTATTATTAACTTTTAGTTTTGGAGATAAAGGAATGGAAAAGATGATACAAGCAGTTAAGTAATGATCCCAGTGTTGCACGAATCAGTCTGAGATTCACATCAATCTCACTGCAAAACCTCCATTCTGAGTCCTGTGCTGTATGGTGCCTCTGTTCAGGAAATTTGTTACCACCCACCTGGTGTTCAATGACCACTTGGCTTCCACAAGAAAATCCTGATTGAGCTAGTCACCTGAAACAGTAGCAGAGAGCACATTGCTAGAATAGAAGCAGACTCCGTGATCCTCTGTGACATCATAAAAGCAGTCATCCCTGCCAGCTAATTATGTCCAGAAACCTTTGCATCAGATCCCTAGATGAATCTTAGGGTTTTAGTCTACAAGGAGTCACTCCAGCAGAATGATAAGCCACTGAGGAAATATTTTTGGTTCTGAGATATTTCAGCAGGACCTTTCACATCACAACACATGAGTGGCCTTGTATCCAAGGACAACCTAAGAAACACTCATTTTTTTCTCTACACTTAGCACATTAATACAGAAATGTGTCAAATGAATCCTTCAATGACATAAGGTAAGAAGTCATACAATGTAGAAAAAGATCACCTGTGAGAGGATGCCATACAGGCTTCTGTTAAGGGGTAAAAAGCAGTGTGGTGCAAAGTCAAATCAGGCAAGGTCCCTAACCTTCATATGGTTAAAATTTAGTTGACGACTAAGGCAGTTTAGGAGTGAAATCAATTCCATAATACATGAGCTGTCACAACTCCATCTGTGATAAACTTCCAAATGAGTAGTACAGGGAATGAAGACTGAGCTCAAAGGCATGAGAGCTCAGTGTGGATGGGAAAGGCTTCATTGCTTAGTTGACATCTCAGAAAGTTGTACACTTGCCTCCTGGTTTCTGGTTCATTCTTTTCAAAGCACTTATGATTCAAATAGTGTGTTTTCTGTATGAGATTCAGAACATTTCTCTATACAAAGCAGTAGCCTGTTTCTGTGACAAAGCAACAGAGTAACCCTCAGCTAGTGACTTATGCTACCCGTTTAGTTTCTCTTCCCCTAAATTTGAAAATGGGGATCAAATGCAATTGTTTCCAGATTCACATATCATATTCACCTTTCATCCATTCAGATTCCTCTATGCAGTTCAAATCCCACTGATTCAGAAATCTGGGTTTGAAAAAAATAGTATCTATAAATTTTGGAATATTCATGCATAAATTTGCTTCGAAACAATCTAAAAAGGAAGTGAGTTGGGTGAAATAGAAATGAAATGAGAGTGACCATGGGTGGATAATTGTGAAAGTTGGAGGATGAGCATTTGGGAGCTCTTGGCAATAGTCTCCCATTTTCTAAAAAATGTTTGAATTTGTGGGTAATAAAAAGCTTAGCGAAACTAAAGCCAAAAAAATCTACATTTGTCAGAAGTCCCCTGGTAATTCAGATGCAGCTGGATTGCAGACTGGCATTAAGGAGTCTTCAGACAAAATTATCTTTCAAAGCTTTTCTAGAGAAGACATAGTGTTTTCCTCACGGGGGCGGGGATGAGATCTGAATAGGACAAATCAGGAAGTGCCATTTTTGTTAGGGATATATGTTAGCTTTTCTGGGAATAAATTTAGATTAACATCTATACATGTTAAAGCAGGCAAATACATGAAAAAATACTGTCTATTCCGCATAGAAGTAAATCATAGAACTGAAAGGGCGAGTGATGAACAAACAGAAATCTTTTCCACTGGGATAAGTAGGAAGTGAAGAATCAAGAGGGACCTTTTTTAGCCAGTAATGATATTGTTCAAACCAGGGGTGGTGATGTTAATACCTTATAACACTATCCCCTTTAAATCAAATGCCTTACACATGATGTAAAGAAAAGAGGGTGGAGTGATACATGGGCATGGCAAGGATTTATTGTTTTTTTTCCTTTGTTTATTGTTTTATGGTATGATTGCAAAGTTCAATGTTGACTCAACATTGGTTTCAAGCCACTTTGCTTCCATAGATTAGTGGAGTCTACTACTACTTCAAAAGTCTTACATTAGGCTTCAGTAGTCCAGACATTTTCAAGTATACAAAATTACTTTTGCCAAGATAGAGCATTTAATTTTTAAAAAATTAGCAGTGGACATTAGTTGCCTATGTTTTTAAATTGAGGCAGAGTGTCCTTCTTTTAGAATAATAACAAAAAGAAAACTGAGTCTTGGGTACTATCCTAAAAGTAAGGGAAATGGTAACCCAACACCAGGACTTTGCAGAGGTAGATTTAGCCAGAAGAGGTGTGTGAAATTGGATCTGAAGCTGCAATGCATATTTCAAGGTTTCTTAACAAATGTTTGAGAAAAGATGCTTCTTGTCAACTTCTGAGCGACTATATTGAGCTTTCCCTCATTTAATTCTTAGGAGCGTTATGTTGCTAATCAAATATTCTATACACGTTACCTGAAAATGTACCTGGCGTGTCATAGAATCACCATTGATTATTCCTAACCATCAGACAACACTGAGTTGTTAAATGTAGTTGATGGCAGCACATATGAACAAAATAACAGTATCTGAACTATAAATTCACTTTTTGATTAATTGGAGTCAAAAATTTTCTGATACGAAGTAAAGTTGTCCCTGTAAATTTCATTAAACTGGTACGGAGCACACCTGGGTTCTCAGCATTGTTCAACCACTTGATTGACATTGATGGGTAGACTTTAGAAAACGTTACAAATTTGCTCCACATGCTAACCACAATCAAGTTACAAAGAACAGCAACATGTTCCACCTATCACCATCAAGCAAAGTTTATCGGAAATAAACTGCATAGCTTAGTAAGCTGTCGTCTCACAAGGAGTGTCCTGTTACTCCATCCTTCACTGCTCCATCCTCTACTGCTCTGCTATTAGGTCCGCTCAGTTATGCTTTCACTGCTTCTATTTTTTCCTCTACTGACCAATGGGACAGCTTTTTCAGGACCAAACTGGAACTGTTTCTGAGTGAAGATGTGATTGCCTAGACATCAATTCAGTGTTAAGTCATGGGCCATTGCTTAACCACATAAATACTGCCTTTGAGTGCAGTGTTAACCCACCATTCAGTTATTGATAGCCAAGTAACTGAGTCATATAGTAGGTTACCATCTGACCTCACTGATTACCTCATTTTTAAAAAGCTCCAAGTATATCTTCAATAGAAAATGAGAAAAGACAGTCGGCAATGAATGATCTTGTCTAGTGGACACTTTGCAAATGTATTTCAGCAATCAGATATATATAAGTATTATATATAATATATTGAGTAGAAATACAATATATCTAAAATATATAAACATATGATATAGATATATAGAGAAATATATAATATATATAGTATATTAAGTAAATATATATTGAGATATATTGACTCAGAGAGAGAAACAGAAAGAGAGAACTATATATAATGGAGAGAAAGAAAAGAAATTTCCCACTGGCTTTCTTATCAAAGGTTAAATGGAGATACTGATACATAAGAATTAGCTAAAAATGGATGAAAATTATCTGAAAAGTATAGCACTTGGACAGTATATTCTTTTTTAATATTTTGCAGATTAATTCTGCTTTTATTTGACTTTCATTCCATTTGCCAGTAAGAACTAAAAAGGAAATGTCATAACATTCACATTACACCACACTCATTTGAAAGATCATTGTAATAAAATGGCTCTGCAAATCCTTCCAAAAGCTACCCAAATTACTGAGATCCATAGGTCCTGCTAACAACATCTTGGATGCTGAACAGTATTACTAATTGCATCATGTGAAAGGACAATTAAAAATGACCACCTTTGAGAAAACAAATTCAAATAGAGAATACTTGAGCAAATAAACTAATTGTGTGGCCAATCACTTTTACAGTCTTCTTAAAGCATTCCTTTCATCAGCTGGACTGCAGCTACATGTGCTATTAAAATTTTTGGAGAATTATGACCAAATATCCAGTTGCTGCATAGTTAAAATGTTTACTTGACATGAGAAGCATCAATACACTGCCATCACAAGGTTTGTGTGGAGTTCATCAATGCTGGAAGCAAAAGCAGTGCAAAGACTCAATCTCTGTTCTAAAAAAAAAAAAAAAAAAATCAAGGTCTTCAAGTTCCCCAGACCATTTGGATCTGTCTGTGCCTTCAAATTTACTGGGCAACTCACAAGTTTTGGAATAATGAGTGAATATATTTCAACTCTTGGATCTAGATGTGTTTTGGCCTGAAGCTGACCAGATTTTTGAGGTGGCCATTTCTTAAAGTAAAATTCTTACGTGTTGAACATAAGGGATACTTGCCAGGTGAGGAGAAAACTAAGACGACTTATCAGTGCTAAACTACAACATGAAAACTTGAACAGGTCCCATCATTACCATTTGACGCCAGGATAACTTACAGGAACAAGCCAAGCACTTGGTGAATAAGACATGGGGCAGTGGTCATCACTGTTGTGCTTGTCTTGTCTCCAGACTAGGGGAGTTGACTTAAAGGTTAAGCAGATAGGTTTTGATTCATTTTCTCTTTGGGACCTTCCCTCTGGGGAACTTTGAACTCATATCAACACTCTTACAGAGTCAGGAGACTGTTCTCTTTGGGAAGAAAATAAATTTTGGATCATTGCAGTCTCTCTGGGAAGGAAAAGAGTGATTCATCTCTTCTATTCCTTTAAATATTTATCAAACACTTACTATATGCTGATCACTATGTTAGAAGAGGAGATAGGCTTTGACAAAACAATTACACTGATAGTGATGATCATATCATCAGAGGCTAACACAATACTATGAAGCAAAGAAAGATGATTCTCTGAAATCATATATAGAAAAGAAAATTCACTTAGAGAAGAAAGTCAGGAAAATATTTCTTTGGAAAAACATCTGAGACAAGATCCAAAAGATGAGTTGTGTGGTCAACTATGTATGTTTCAGTGGGTGTGTGGGGGTGTGGAGGGGATGCTGAGAACATTGTACATTGATAGCAGAGCTCATGCCGGAATTCTGTGGCATCCCAATTTTAGTAAATGTGCTGCCAAAGCAGGCACCATGCTAGAACTCTGCAACAGGAGGAACTGTGTCCTAGTCATGAAAAAGAAAAAGAGAAAAAGAAAATGAGTCTGGAACAACAGGATTAGCCAGGCCTGGCAGAGCCTTGTAGATCCTGATGAATCACTTAGTAACCATAAGAGCAACAGAAATCCATTGAAAGTTTTTGTTCAGATAGATGGCATACCAGAATTTTATGCAGGTATCTCCTGCAAGTATCTCCTGCAGAATGGATGATTAGGCAGCAAGAGTGAAAGTGGGGAGACCAGGTCAAAGGCTGGGGCAATAATCCAACTGAGTGAAAGTGGTAGATGAGTTCTAGATGGGCTAATCAAGGGACTGTAAGCCAATGAATAAATCAGCAAGGAATTACCACGCACCTGTCTATGTACGCATGAGTAGCTCTACTTATCATCTTGAAGGGAGATTCATCTTCGGCCTCCCACCTCTCTTTTTGGCAGTCTGGCTTCTTTCCAGTTATCAAGAATTCCAACTTAATGGTGCTGAGTTAATAAGGTGTTACTTTATTAAAAGTATTAGCATTTAAGGAAATCAGGAGAAAGAATTGATTCAAGTAATGTTAATGAGTGTTTTCTTAAGGAACAGTATTTCTCAATTGTTGATTCAAAAAGTTAATGTCTTAGAGTCCCCTGGAAGTCAGAGAGGAGGAGAGGAGGAAGGTTTTAAAAGACATCAAACTCCTGGACCCTAACCAAACTTATAGAACCAGGACCTGAGGTAGAGAAGAAGATTAAGAAAGGGTATGTTTAATCATTTGCCAGGTGATCCTGATACATATTAAAGCTTGACAATCCCTGCTTCTGTGAGTTAAATTGGAAATTGCTTTTTTTTCAAGTCTTACAGATTTCTTTCTTTTTATTGGAAAGGCAGATCAGATTTACAGAGACAAGGGGAGAAAGAGAGAAAAGATTTCCATCAGCTGGCTTACTCCCTAAATGACCACAATGTCTGGAGCTGAGCTTAGATGATCCAAAGCCAGCAGCCAGGAGCTTCTTCCAGATCTCCCACACAGGTGCAGGGTCCCAAGGCTTTGGACCATCCTCTACTGCTTTCCCAGGACACAAGCAGGGAGCTGGATGGGAAGTGAAACAGCCAGGACACAAACCGCTGCCCATAGGCGATGCTGGTGCTATTGGCAGAAGATTCTCTTGCTGTGCTACCACACTGGCCCCTTGTTGTTCATTTTCTGTCCTGTAATTTTACTAAATTCGTGTATCAGTTGCTGCCTTTCTAATTGATCGATGTAGGTACTAATTGCTGTTAGCATCCCTCTCAACACGGCTTTTGCCATAGCCCAGAAGTTTTGATACTTGGCATTGTTATTTTCATTTATTTCTAGGATTTTTTTTAGTTTTATTAATTACATTGCATTATGTGACACATTTTTATAGGCACTGGGATTTTCCCCCATCCCTCCCCCATCCCTCCCCAAACCCTCCTCCCACGGTGTATTCCTCCACCTTTTTGCATTACCATAGTTCAAATTCAGTTGAGATACTTTCATTGGCGGTATTTACCGAGCATAAAGTCCAGCATCTTATTGTCCTGGTAAGTTCAATGGTTTCTTGGTGAGACCATCTCTGGTCTGAAGGTAGAGTCGGCAGAGTATCATCCCAATCAATTAAAAGCCCCAACATAATATTTACAACAGTTTATAACATTATGGTATTAATTGACATGGTATTGATTAACCAATATGTTAATAGGAAAATGCAGATTCTCAACTACATCCTGTGACTTGTTCATAGACATTTCAATTTTGGTTTATATTCAACCGGGTTCTATTCACCTTAAAATGGCTATAGATTACTATTTAGCTGTCTGCTGTCCATTTTCTTTTTAGTATTTAGCTGTTTATAGTGTTGAAGCATGATTTTGCTGAACTTAGTTGTTTTTTGGAATGGTCTGAACTGGCTTATAGCTCTAACAAGAAATGTGTCAACAGTTCAAGTGCAGAACAGTTTTAGGAAGGGTGTGCAGAGAAATCCCCAATACCCCAGTGAGGAGTAACTAATCTTTGTGTCCCACCTAGTGAGATATGAGTAAATCCACGCTGGCCATTTCCTGTCTGATTCATCGGGATCGCTCCAAAAACCCCTCAAAACAAACACACAAACATACAAACAAACAAAAATAAACCTAGAATAGATAGACAACAACAAGGAATTGCTTTTTGAACAACAAGGAAAATGACTGTGACAGAGAAGAGAGGGCATTCTGGGTTGAAGATGATCTTGAGACATGCCACGAAATACTTAGCGATTTAAGTGCAAGGAAAGCAGTAAGTAAACTGATTTGGTAGCATGCAGGAGCCATTTTGGGGGCAATAAAAAATCCCCTTGATTGAATAGAAAAAAAGAGAAGAAAAAGGACAATATGCTTTAGACATCAGTTTTGTCAAACCTGAGCCACACCAAAGTAAGTACTTTCAGTTAATCATGGACTGACAGATATCTAGGAACAAAAACTTGGGATTTTACTCTTGTCTACAATGAATGAGTCATGGACATTATTCCTTCATCACTGCTGTAGTATGAGTGTTCATGTTGCCCCCCCCCCAATTTTTATGTTTATTAGGCTAAGAAAGCTGAGTCTTTTGGATTGGTGTTAGTGCCCTTATGAAAAGAGACCCAGGAGAGCTATCTTGCTCCTCTCCCCATAGGATGACATAGTGAGAAGGTACATTCTGTGACCAAGAAAGTGAGCCCTCACTAGACACCTTGTCTATTTCCATCTGGATCTTGGACTTCCTAGCTTCCCAAACTGTGAACAACTGAATTCTGTTGTTTATAAACCACTGAGTTCACACTATTAAGCTTTGGCAATATGAAGGGAACAAGACAGTCACATGGTGATACTTGCCAACATTATCAGTTTGTGCTACATGCCAGGCACTTTACAAAATATGATAAATGCTTTACATCATCTAATCCTGCAATGTCACTATGAGAAAGATACAATCATCCCCATTTTATAGATGAAGAAACTGAAACACAGGAAGATTTAATAGCTCATTCAAGGTCACATAGCTGATAAGTGGCTAAGCCAGAATGTTGGCCTAAGGTTCTTTTAAAAGATTGCACCTTTAATTACAATGCTGGATCAGTCAGATAATGTTTTAATGGTTTATATATGTATGTATATATGTATATATGTTAGTATTTAAAAGGCAGAGTGGCAGAGAGAGAAGGAGAGACACACAGAGAGATTTTCCATCGGCTGGTTCACTCCCCAAATGTCCACAACAGTCAGAGATAGGCCTATTCAAATCCAGGAGCAAAGAACTCCATCCTGGTCTCTCACACAAGTAGAAGAGACCCAGTGCTTAGGCTATCTCCCACTGCCTTCAAAGGCTCACGTGTGGGAAGCTAGATATGAAGCAGAGCAGCCAAGACTTAAACTGGTGCTGTGAGATTGAAAGTAGATGTCCTAAGCTTTAACTTAACACACTGCGTCACAATGCCAGCCCCCACACATATCACTTTTGACTCATTCCCCAGAGGGTTTGTATTCCTTTAAAGAAGGGCGCATGCACTCTCTTGAACTTGGTAATCATGATGAATCTGGGGGAGAGAAAGACAATTGGAAAGGGCCTGAACTGGCATACACTCATGCAGTACTCATCATATTTCTTTGAAGACTAAGCTATACATATAGCTATTGAGGGTTAGCACTCAGGGATACTACAACTTGAGAGCATTTCTCTGTTTCTCTAATACAAAAACTGGGAACCTTTTCTTTCATATGGCTTCTCTTTGTAATACAAGAATTTGTCTAGTAATTTATTTTTTATTATACTTTACAAAAAGTTTCAAAGGATTGAAAATTGAAAAGAAGCAAAACAGAGCAAATATTCTTGATTCTTCACTGCAGATGGTTTGTGGTGCATGGGTCTAATGGGTCTAATAAAAATGTAAGCCAGTAAAGCTGCCAAAATATTTTCCAATTCAGGTGTAGGTGGGAGGCTGATCAGTGAAGCTCAGCTGAATCTTTTCCTTTGACATGGCAGCCTTCTAAGTTACTGAATCAACCCTCTTGAGGATTAGTATGACAGCAGATTAGTGTGTGAAGCCAGCCCTTTTTAAAATAGTCTTAAATTCTTAGAGGTCATGCATTCAATGATGGGCAATTACTGTCAATTTAAACATTCAAGATGAAAGAAGGAAGTGTATAATTAATCAAGCACAGGCTTATAGAACCTAAGCAGTAGACTCAATGGGATAATGAAAGGGGGTATAGAGAAAGGGACTCTTATTAATTTCATTGACAGTATTCGCAGTCAGATGTTAATCTTAAACACTTCCAATTTGTACTTATGCCAAAACAGGGCAAGACATGGGGAAAACGACACAGTAACATTGAATGTGTCCTCTTCCTCATTGGTTCAACTTAATACTGGCCCTTCTGTTTGGCACTTGTGGCTACCAGTATTAACCAGATTGAACCCTGTCCTCAAGGATGCTACAGCTGAGTGGGACAGACATTGACATAGTCGTAACTAGAAATAAAGTCTGAGCAATATAGCTTCATTTCTTAAAGAGTTACACATATTCTTCAGAAGCAAAATGGGCAGGGTAGGAGAATAAATTGGAAGGATCTACCAATATTTATCATTATTATGTCACTATTGAGGCAGAAAAAATAAGCACACTGGTTTCTTTGTTTTTCCTATAAAATATTTTATTTATTTGAAAGACAGAGTTAGAGAGAGTGAGAGAGAGACAGAGAGAGAATATTCCATCTGCTGGTTCATTCCCCAGATGGCTACAACAGCTAGGATTGTCTTGGGCCAAGCCAAAGCCTGAAGCCAGTTCTCTCACATAGGTAGCAGGGATCTAAACACTTGTACCATTTTTCATAGCTTTCCCAGGCATATTAGCAGGGAGATGGATCAGAAGAGGAGCAGGCAGGACTTGAGCCAGCACTCTTACGGGATGTCACTATCACATGTGGCAGCTTCATTCACTACACCATAACGCCAGCCCCACATACTGGTTTCGTAACATCAAAAATGCTCAAATAGGGAGGCTGACCTCTCAACTGGGTATATACAAGTTCATGGAGGAAGGGGGCTAGCAGCAGCTCTGGTAGTGCAGATTTTTTTAGTTATTTATTTTCATTAGAAAGGTAGATCTACAGAGAGGAGAGACAGAAAGATCTTCCATCTGCTGGCTCACTCCCAAAATATCCTCAATGGCAGGAGCCAAGCTGATTCGAAGTCAGGAGCCAGAAGCTTCTTCTGAGTCCAAGGCTTTGCCCCCCTCTACTGCTTTCCCAGGCCACAAGCAAGGAGGTGGAAAGGAAGTAGAGCAGCTGGGACATGAACCAGTGCTCAAATGAGATCTCGCATGTGCAAGGTAAGGAATTTAGTCGCTAGTCTACCATGCTAGGACCAACTCTTTAATTTATACTCCTTCTGCTATACTATGTAACTTCTTAGAAACCATATTTGTTGGATTTTAAAATTTAGCTGCTGTGAACCTTTGGACCATGCCCCACACTGGGGACCCTGGGGTAGTGTCTTGTGTCTGTCCTCCATTCCAGTGTACAGAGGGGTTTTGGAGGCTGGGTGTGGCTTCTCTCCTTGTCTTCCCTTTTCCCCCAGATATAGGAAAGAGGAAAAAAAAGAGAGAATGTGGAAATGATAGTCTCATCTACTTTCCTGTAGCCCTTGACCCTTACCACAATAATTAACTATGTAAAAAATCATCAAAAAATCTTTAAAAAATTTAGCAGTTGTAATACAAAGATAAACCATGGTATTGTATTAGATAAGACACAAAAATGAAGTTCTACCATTAGATTGCTTTTGACCTGCAAACAACAGCGAATATTTCCACTGACGTTATAAAAGTCTGCAAGTGAGGGTAAATGCTTTCACTGCAAATAGTGATGTGATTAATTTACTTGCAATAATCATTGGACGCTAACATTATATTGATGCTAACAACTTTAGTGCACCAATTCTGGAAGTATTAGAATGTTTTTGTGGAAACAGGTATGCAAAAACTGACTTTAAAAGTGCCTTTCAAAGTAGAGCATCATGGTTGTGGTGCCGTAGGATAAGGTGCCATTTGAAAAGCCTGCTTCCCCTATCTTCGTGCCTGATTAGGTCCCAGAAATGCTGCAAGTACATTGTTTCCTACCATTCACAAGGGAGACTCTGATGGAGTTCCTGGCTGCTGGCTTCAGTCTGGCTTTTTTTTTTTTTTCATTATTATTAAGAACATTGCATTATGTGACACAGTTTCATAGGCTCTGGGATTCCCCCAACCCCTTCCCATACCCTTCCCCCATGGTGGATTCCTCCACCTTGTTGGGTAGTGCAGATATTTGACACAGTGGTTAAGCTCCCACTTGGAATGGCCACATCTCATATTAGTTCAAGTCTTTGATGCACTTTCAGCTCCAGTTTACTACTAATTTACACCTTGGGTAGCAGCTTGAGTATTTGGGTCCCTACCACCCACATAGGAAGCTTGGATTGTGTTCCAGGATCATGGCTTCTGCCTTGGCCAGTCGAAGCTGTTGTGGTAGGCATCAGAGGGTGGGAGACTCTCTCCCTCTCCCTCTCTCTTTCTTTCTCTCTGGTTCAAAATAAATAAAGCAAAGTTAATTTCCTTTTCAGTAAGTTCGTGTGAAGTGGAAAAAATTTATTTTTGTGCAAAAATATTTTGAGATCCATATACAGCTCTTTTTTTTAAAAATATTATCCTTGAATACATTGAGATACTTTGTATATTCATTCCAGTGTCTTTGCAAGGAGTAAGGGGAAAGGAAGAATGGAAAAACGTGAAATATTATTTGTAAGAGGAGCAGGTGTAAAAACACCAACAAATACTTATGAATTGAAAGTTAAAGGACAATCCATGGAAACTACCTGGGCTTGGGAAGAGGCAGATGCAAGGACCCTTCAAAAGTTTAATGTGAAAATGAAATGAAAAGATAAGCTTCTTTGGATGCAAAACCACTGTGAAATCCATGTAGAGGTTATTCATAATATGATTTTGTTTTAATTTTATTTCTTTTTATTATTATCATTTTATGATAAAATTCCATAGGCCCTGGAATTTCCCTTATTTTCTCCCCAAACCCCTTCCCCCGCACTGAGTCCTCCTATATCATTACAATAGTACAATTCCCCATAAACAGGACATGCAGGCATGGACAATGGCAGAGAGTCCAGCATCCTATTGTCCAATGTAATAGACAGTTTCAGTGGGAGTTCATCTTTGGAAGTAGAGATGCATACTGCATTGTATCCTCACATCTGGATATGATAGTCCACATTACACAGTTACTATTCTTAAATGAAAAGCCACAAAACAAAATTAACAGCAGGAAGTAAAAAAAAAAAGTAATTAACGACACCATGATGTTAAATAACATGCTAAAGAATGACTAACGTGTTGCTGAAGAAACGAAAAAGGAAATCAAGAACCTTCCTGGAGAAAATAATGCTACTCTATGATCTAAGAGTCACTGAAGAATTTAATCAGAAGAAAGTGTTTTGAGGAGATGAAACTAACAAAAAAAATCAAAATCCATGAAATATAGCTTCCGCTGATCTTTGTTGGTGAAATGTGTCTCCTGTAGGCAATAAATAGATGGGTTTTGTTTTTTAATACAATCTACTAATCTATGACGTCGGATTGATGAGTTTAAGCCACTTACATTCAGGGTTAATATGAATGGGTGGTAATTTGGTCATGTCACTTTAGCAATGGATTGTTCATTGATTTCGTCTTCTGTTGTCATTTTACTGGGATTTTTTCGCATTTGTCTTTGGTTTTGTTGGGTGCTATTACTTTTCTCTGTCAAGAAAACATCTATAAGTATCATTCTTATAGCAAGTTTGGAAGAGGCCTATTCTTTGAAATTTCTTTACTGTGGAAGAATTGTATTTCATTTTCAAAGACAAAGGAAAGTTTTGCTGGGTACAATATCCTGAGCAAACAATTTGTTTCCTTTAGAATCTGGAATATGTCTCTCCATTCTCTTCTGGGCTGTAGAGTTTCCTGTGAGAGATCTCCTGTGAGGTTCATTGGCATTCCTTTTTATGTCAGTTGATTTTTTCATGTGTACATCTAAGGATTTTTTCCTTATGTTTGAATGAAGAGAGCTTAATTATCATGTGTCTTGGTAAAAATTGCTTTTGGTAAAGCCTGTTGGGAGTTCTGTGCCCCTCCTGGATGTTGTTTCCCAATTCTTTCTCTAGATTGGGGAATTTTCCCTTATTATTTCATTAAATACATTTTTAAACCCAGCTTATCTTTCTGTACCTTCTGCGACTCCCATAACTCTTATATTTGACATTTTAATAGTGTCTTCCAATTCTTGAATACTTTTTTCAGCCTGATCCAGCTCTGCTTACAGCTTTTTGTTTGTTTCCCCCTGGTGACAGGAAATAGCTTCTAATTTTGAGATTCTTTCTTCTGCCTCCTTCATTCTATTTTGGAGACTCTCCACTGTACTTGTAATTTGCTCCACTGTATTCTTCATTTCTAATGTATCAGCTTTCATTTGATTCATATCCAGTGTGACATATTCCTTAAATTTCTTGAATGCCTGCTTTATGTGCTTCTCTTTGTTGATAAGAAGTTTTATAACAAGTGTTTTGAATTCTGTGTCCCCCATTTTCTCGATGTCTTCCTCAGTTAACTTTGAAGGGGAATCTTCAGTAATATTCGTTGTGCCTTGGTCTCTTCTTTTGCTCTTGGTCATTGTACTTCAGATTATCAGATTCTTCTCCTTGGGGCAGGTTTCTAAGCTCTGTGTCCCACGGGTCTACAGTTCGATTTTACTTATTGCATTTGGTACATGGCTCTTTGTTTGCAGTCACTTGTGCCACTCCCTCCAGTGAGTTCCAGGTCAAGGTTCTTAGGTTAGGTTTGCCACCAAGATCTCCATAGCCCCAGGTCCTGGCTCACCAGTCTCTACCTCTTGTGATACCGTTGTCTGTACAACCTTTCTCCCACTTCCAGTTGGAGTAGGTCCAAAGATCAGGGAGACACCAGGTTTCCTATATAGATAAGTTGTTGGTGATGCTGATCTTGCAGGAACGTGTTGGCTGTTAGATCTGAGGGCCACATGGAACTATGTTGACACCTATAATGCCATAGTAGGTAGTATTTTCCTCTGGGACCAGTGCAATGCACTGAGTTCAGTGAGTTCTCGCGAGCTCAGTGCATTTGCAACTCACTATTGTCCCCTGCAGTCTTAAATTCTTTGCCACATTGTAAGAAACGGGGCCTGATGTGTCACTACTAGAGTTCTTGATCTGCTGGGCGTCAGGTCTGAGGGCTATCCGGACCTGTCTTGGGTGGAACCTGTAGGATGCCATGTTGTTGCAGTTCACTGAGTCAGAAATGAGATCACTCGCAGCGCAGTGCACGTGCTGTCCTGCCCCATATCCTCTGCCTCCTTTAACAAAATGGTGCCTAATTTGGCTCTAGGAGGCAGATTGGGCTATGAAATCCACCCTGTTCCCATACTACTCGTCTGGGATCTGCCACTCTGTCTGTGCTCCTGGTCAAATCAACAGACCAGCAAGATGAAAAATTCTTTGTCTGGGTTAACATCTGGAGCTCCAGGTAAAAGTCCTTTCCCACCTGGTGGCTGGTGGAGTTCCAGCTGCTGGTGCAATTCAGATGGCCGTTAGCTGAATGCCGTTGGAGTATCAGTCACTGCAACACCACACTGTTGTGCCCGCTGCTTTCCTGTGTCTGTCAGTCTCCGGGTACCCCTCTGATATTGTTCTGTCCTCTCCTATTTCCTGGAATGTGCCCTCTCTGCTTTACATTGGCTAATATTTCTCCATCCATTTAAATGTGTCCTTACCCTTTTCTGCCATCTTGATTCTCCCCTATAATATAATTTTGTCCTAAAATTTTTAACAGCCATTAGGTAGAAACAATGCATATAGGATAAAAAAATCTTCAATAAGAAACAAGAATATGAGAAATAAAGAGCAGAGGCTGGTATTGCAATACAATAAGTAAACCCACTGCCTATGATTCTAGCATCCCATCTGGGCACTACTTGCTCCACTTCTGCTCCAGCTCTGTGCTAATAGTACCAGAAATCAGCAGGTGATCCAAGTGCTTTGGCCTCTGCATCCATGTGGGAGACCCAAAAGAAGCTTGTGGCTTCAGCTTCAGCCATTGAAGCCATGCTTTTCCCTCCATCCTTGGACATCAGAGAAGAGCTGATGCCAAACCCACCAAGGGCAGCCATTGTGCTCAACGATGCTGACTCTGACGTGTTTGGGATGTGATGCTAAGGTGGTAGCCGCTGGGGCTGGAATCCTTGGTTCTGAACACTGCACGTTTCAGAAATAGGACACAATAACCTCAACAGACTTCACAGGCTTGGGATGAGGCTTCAAATAAAATAGTTGATGTAAAACATTTTGTGAACTCTTAAAGCGCACATGATTGGATGTAGACTCTCCCGTTTCCAACTGTCCCTCCTCCCTACCCCAAGGCAATCAGAAGCCCTCAAGGAGAAGGAGACAATCGATGCAGAACACACTAAGCCCTGCAGAATGCAGTCAGCCTGTGGAAATATTAATAATAATGATCCACATCTGTTCCTTGCTGATAATGCCTTTCTTTAAAGTCTTGACACCAGAGGTACACACAATGCCCTCTACTGTTAAAAATAGGGTGCACTACTCTGTTTTCAGCTGCCAAGCATTTTCTTTCTTTCTTCTTCTTGTTCTTTTTTTTTTAATTTCAGTGCTTCTTGCCAAAATCTAGAGTCAGACACTTACGTAACTATTGTCTGTGAAAAATGTTCATCATCTCTCAGACCATCAACCAGATACCAGATCATGATGAGCCACTGGTCACATCTGGCCACAGCCCTTTGAGAAACTTTGTGTTAGGAATCCCTTGGTGGAGCAGAGCTCACAGAGAGACAAAGATGGGCAGCTTTTGAAAAACTTAAAGGATGGGCCAAGGCTCAGATCTGTATCATGCACCATGCAAAGCCTGGCTGGCTGAAGTCAGGGCATCCAGGAGAGAAGTGGGCAACCCCAAACCATGCCAGGCTGGCCCCTGGTACTAGCTGTGAAAAACACATTCACATCACCTTAAGTAGTGTGGCTTTCCCTTTGCAAGTACTTTCTGGTGAGCTGAAACACAGAAGCATCGGCATCTCTAGGAATGGCAGCAAGACTGACCAAGATCAGGACAAGGAAGTCAACAAAGCCAATCTCTGAATATCTCAGCTGCCCGCCCACCATCCTTGGGCCGTTTTGGGCCTTCTGGGCAACTCAGGCTTCAAGCACTTCCTGCTTTCCCTTCACACTCTTGTCTTGCATCCTGTTCCTAAGCACCTTACCCTGTGAAGTTCAGTTCTGCTGGATCTATTCAAACCAAGAAATTAATAGCTGTGAATGGCTCTGTTTTCCACACGAGTCTGTCTTAAAGCAGTGGCCATTGGATTTTGGAGTGGAGTGGGGAGCTAATTCTAGATCTCACTCCATTTATCACATGGAGAACATTGGGCGACAGGCTAGTTCTAGGGGGCAGAAATTCCACCGAGATTCAAAGACAGAAGAGAGAACATGGTGATATATTTTTTCCTTTACCTCAGCCCAAGAGAACTCAGAGTCAGACACTACAAACGTAATATATCACAATTAAAGCAAGTCTTGTAAATGGACTTAATCATTTCTCTTGCTCTCTGTGTCTTCGGGAGCAGTTTTTTTTTTTTTTTTTAATTCTATCGTCACCATCCAATAAATGGAGGCTTATAAATACAGCTAAACTTAATTTTTGAAGGGTGATCTAGCTTTTAAAATTAAGATTGTTCCCATTTTGTAGAAGAAAGTATCTACATGGTGGCACTGTGAGTCACTGGGACATGCGTGATTGAAATCTGGGAAGAAAATCAAGGCTGACAAAGAATTGTCTTGTCATTTGGGACACACTTTTTTTTCTTATTCTATAATCAGCAAGAGCTACTTTTCATGGGTCCTTCTAGTGACTCTAGAATTCTTCAGGTCAGAGAACAGGGAGTAGCTGAAAGGCTTCCCTCCCTTTCAAGCCATGGATCTCAGGCTTCAGTGTCCAGAATCCTCCAGCCAGGAGTCACGGAGGGAGTGCTCCGCAAGATGGACTGCAGCGCTTCTCAGAGCCTAATGCGCACACAAATCACCTGAGAAATGTGTGAAAATGCAGATTCCAATGTGGTCCTCTGGATGAAGGCCAGGGATGCTGCATTGCTAACAAGCTCCCTGCTGAGGCTGACACTGTGGTCCCTGGAGGCTATTTCCAGTAGCAAGAAGCACTTCCCCATGCAAAGTCTGAAGAGAGCCCTTTGCCTGGCCCTAGCAGTGACAGGCACAGAGAGGCTCAGCTGAAGAGCAGCAGAGACGGCAGGGCACAGAGCAAAGGAAACAAACAGCCGAGCTGAAGCACAGGACATTCACGCACCAGGGGGCTTCAAGCGCCACAGATTTCAATCAACACGTGCTGGAAAGGCAGCAAGGAGGACGAAATCCCTGCAGAGTTTTAGTTGCAGTATCCATTTCCATCAACTTTTTGAGGACTCCTTGTAGGCACTGATTTCCAGGTTCTTTTACACCGAAACAAACTAAATTTTAATTCCTTTTTCAAAGGACTTTTTGAAGGATCCTCCTATGGCTGCTGGTTAGAGTAGCTGTTACAGCACGTGCTGTACCACTTAGGCTAAACCTTGATTGTATGCTTCGCTCCCTGTCCCTCAGTCGATTCATCTGTAAAATATGAATAATAGAGGCTATCTCAGGATGGTTGTGAGGATTAAAAGAAATGAAGAGTGCAAAGCTTTCAAATAGCACTTGCCACATAGTGTTCAATAAGTGGTAGCTATTCTGACACTTCCCATCTTTGAGCTGATACGGCTTCAGTAGTACTGTGCTTTATTGAAGTGTTAGCCAGCCATGGTAGTGCCATATTGGCTTTTGATGTGAATCTCAAAGCAGCTTCCATTGTTTGAGACATACGAAAACTCGGAGATCTCAGATTTAAATAAATGAAATTGCAGACAAAAGCATCAGAGAATGAAGGAAAGCTCCCTCGCAGGAGCAATGCTTATTTTAGGCTTTGACCCTGGTCGCTGCCTCTGCCTATAACTTCACCAGCTTAAGAACTGTTTAGGGGAAAAGATGTTTTCAAAATAAAGATAGATTGGAGAAACAAACTGTCTTCTGTCTGTGCCAAAAAAAGATGCAGAAGCCAGGGCAGGCCAGGCCCAAGGCAGCAGAAGGGAAGAAAGAAGCCCTGGAGAAAAGTAAGCACAGACTTTGAATCAGGCATCAAATGTACAGGGAGCATCTATGTATTGTAGGCTCTGTCTGGAAATAAATCAAGACCATAGGCAGCAGTACTGGTCCTGGGGCTCATATTCCAATTGGAATGATATTAGAATCAAATAGACATGTATACGTGCACACACACACACACACACACACGGAGAGAGAGAATGCCAAGTTGTAGCAAAGCTCCAGAGAGATGCTTTGGGTACAGAAAAGGGTGGGATTCTGGGGGTGGGGTGAAAATTGTTCAAGAAAGGGAAATTAGATCTGACTGTGCAGGTCCCTGAATGTAAAGTGTACTCTCTCTGGACATAAGTGCAAGTAAATGATGTTTACATGGTGGTAGGGAAGTGTCTATTTAAAAAACTGTTTTAGGGAAGATTGATCAGGAAACAGTTTGGGCAATTTCACAATTTCCTGAGTGCGGCATAGAGCACCAGGGTCCGAAGTGCCGAGCTTGGCAAGGATACAGAAAAGACAATATCTATACTTCTAGGAATCAAACACCTCTGCCCCAGCAAAGAAGCAAATGTAATGATCTTTAATATGGGGTAGGAGCAATTTCAGGGCAATGTGTTATCAAAGTTGTATATGGAAGAATCTTTAACGTGGGCTCAATGCAGGGTCCACAATAAGGCATTCGGTTTGAATAGGATGGAAGATGTGTATTTAGGGCCCAGCGAGGTAGCCTAGTGGCTAAAGTCCTTATCTTGCATGCACAGGGATCCAAATGGGCACTGGCTCTAATCTTGGCAGCTCCACTTCCCATCCAGCTCCCTGTTTGTGGCCTGGGAAAGCAGTCAAGGACAGCCCCAAGCCTTGGGACCTTGTGCCCATGAGGGAGACCCAGAAGAGACTCCAGGCTCCTAGCTGTGGATAAGCTCAGCTCCAGCCCTTGCGGCCACTTGGGAAGTTAATAAGTAAATGGAAGATCTTCCTCTCTCCTCCTCCTCTCTGTATATCTCACTTTCCAATAAAAATAAATAAATCTTAAAAAAAACCGTGTTTATATGCAAGAGAACTTCAGAAAGTTTATAGAGAGGTATGAATTTGACACAGTGGTTAAGTCATTGCCTCAGATGTCTCATCCCATGTCTGCCTGAATTTGGATCCTAACCATGCTCCCTGATTCCAGCTTCTTGCTGATGCACATCACAAGAGGCCGCAGATGATGGCTCCAACACTTGAGTCTTTGCAACATGTGTGAGAGACCTGGTTGGCGTTCTGGGCTGCCAGCTTCAGCATGACCCAGCCCTGTTTGTTGTAAGCATCTAGGGAGTGAAACAGCTGATCGGAGAGCTTGCTTTTCCGCTTTTTTAAATAAAATGAAAATTAGGAAATATCTAAAAAGAAATGCTCATGGAAAGCAGAAGTACCAGTTGATTATTTTGGGACCCAGCATGGAGTCATAATGGCTAAATCTTTGCCTTGCATCAGCCAGGATCGCATACCAGTGCCTGTTCATGTCCCAGCTATTCTACTTCCCATCCAGCTCCCTGCTTGTGGCCTGAGAAGTAGTAGAGGATGGTTCAAAGCCTTGGGATCCTATACTCACGTGGGAGAGCCAAAGGAATCTCCCAGCTCTTGGTTTTGGATCAGCTCAGCTCTGGTCGTTATGGCCACTTGAGCAGTGAGCGAGCAGACAGATCTTTCTCTTTTTCTCCTTCTTTCTAAAAATCTGACTTTCCAATTAAAATAAATAAATCTTTAAAATATGTTGTTTATTTTGGTACAAAAATGTTGTGAAACCCATGTGTTGAAATATCACACTGCGCCTAATAAAAATATACAGGTATTATTGCTAATCGAAAGATTTTTTAAAAGGCAACTTTTTATAAACTTCCTATAACATATTTGTATACTCTGTAAGCATCTGCAAAAACATGGAAAGATCTAATAACATGGGTTGCCTCTAGGGAAAGGAATGAGAATGGCTGGGATAGTGGGCATAGACATATTGTATTCATACCCATTGGCACCTTCTTGAGTTGAAAGCAAAGCTTACATGATCCACTGAAGATGTTTAAAAATTGATCATAACACATGGTAACATGGGAGCCAAAAAAAGATAAGTGTGTGGATTGAGATATACTCTGAGTGTATAATCTGCACAGATATTTGGGGGCACAGTCTGTATAAAAGTGTGTAAAGCTTGTCATTAGTTTTTATATTGAAGTTGCAATTATATTACTCGGGATAGAGTGCGCTAAATGAACTATATTAAAATAAATTACGTGTGTTTCTCTTTACTTTTTTTTTTTAAACACAAGTGCTTGGTCATTGAAAATGTTATGTGTGGCTTCTGCAAATTTCTCCTAAATGGGTGCTGATGTACATCAGAGACATTTTCAATGAATAATGATTTCAGTTGGTATGGCTGCAGCAGAGGGTGTAATGGGTAAAAGTGGCAGGAAGGGTCAGGAAAAGTAAGCCCTGCCAAATTGTGGAGGGCATTAGCCACTCAGCTGGAGTTTGGCTTTGTATTTATTGGTGAATGACTGCAAGGCTGAATGAAGGAATTAGATGATCAAAAGGCTGCTTTGGTCACAGAATGAAAGTCTGTAGACAAGAAATATAGCTATTGTATGAGGGTCTTCAAAAATTTCATGGAAGTGTATCTCCTGTAAAACAGGAGTGAATTTTAAAATACTTAGCACCAAATAGACATCTTTTAATTCCATTTTTCATTAACTTTTTGGGGTCCCTTCACAGCAATGAAATCATGAGACTCCAGGTTCTGAGTTTGAGTTGTGGATTTGAAATCAGAACAAGAAACATGTAAACCATATTATAGAAGAACTGATAGAAATGAGTAGGTGAGTGGATGTCAGAGATAGCTTGAAGTTCTCTAGCCATGGTAAATAAGAGCATGTCCGTTCTAGGAAGAAAGATAATGAAGTCTGCAGAAGGAGCCAGATGTGGATTGCTGGGAGAAAAGATGAGTTTTATATGCTTTAATTTGGAAAGCAGAGTTACAGAGAGGAAGAAGAGAAAGAGAAATTTTCCATCTGCGGTTTCACTTCTAAAATGGCCACAACAGCCAGAACTGGGTGAGTCTGAAGCCAGGAGCCAGGAATTTCTTCTAACTCTCTCACATGGGTACAGGTACCCAAGGAGTTTGGGTATCTTCTGCTGCTTTCCCAGGTACATTAGCAGGGAACTGGATTGGAAGTGGAGGAGCTGGGCTCCATATGGAATGTCAGTGCTGCAAGTGGCAGCTTTACTCACTATACCACAGTACCAACCCTAGACCATTTTTATTTTTTCATGGTAGGGAGCTTCAGATGGCTGAAAACACACAACCGAGGGTATGGGAAACAGACAGATGTTTGCATCTTGATAGAGATGATCGTAGCAGTTAGATAATTACAATAATGATTATCATTTGCATTGCATTGTAATATGTAACATCTGTGTTTTATAGCTTATTTTATTGTACTTCTTACAGTAGTCTGAGGCTCAGAGAGTTGAGGTAACTTGCCCAAAGTCAACTATACAGCTACTTAGTGGCCAACATAGTGTGCCAAAAATCTCTCTTCTTTTCAGCATTTTATTAACACACACACACACACACACACACACACACGGTGGGGGGAGATCTCCTTTGATGATTACTCCTCAGATGAACTCAACAGCCAGTGCTTTACTCATATATCCCACATGTGTGGCAGCAACCAAAGTACTTAAGTCATCATCCATTGCATCCCAGGCACATTAGTAGGGAGCTAGATCAGAATAACATTCATATAGTAAATGGACATGCCAAGCGGTGTTTTATCTTGATGCACCACAACACCTACCCCTGTTTCTTTTCATTGTATTAATTGGAAAAAAATCCAGGAAAATGAAGAGAAGTTAAATTTTAAATTATTGTATGATATGGAATCAACCCAGTTGTTCATGAACACATAACTAAATAAAGGTAACATGGCATATACAAGCTATATTATACTACTCAGCTTTAAGAAAGAATGAAATCCTATCTTTTGCAACAAAAAATGGATGCAACTGTTAGTGTATAATAGTTTCCCAGTCCCAAAAGACAAACATGTTGTTTTCTCTGATAGGTAGTAGTTAATACAGGTACAAAAAATGTATAGGAACAAAATGGCATCTTGTGATTTGATTGTTCTTAGCTGTTGTTTGTACTCCTGAAGAACTGAGGTGTTTCTGCCTTTTACATTTTTTGTATTGTGGTTAGTAATGCAGTAACCTGTGTTTATAAAGTGGATTGAAAGCGTTATTTTGCAAAAAAAGGAACAAAAGCAAGAAAGGACAGAAGGGAATTTTGGGAGGGATAGGGGAAGGGATGGCATTATGGTTATCATCTTAGAATCATACCTATGAAAGTTTTCCCTTTACATTAATAAGCAATTTTTTTTAAAGATTTTATTATTATTGGAAAGCCGGATATACAGAGAGGAGGAGAGACAGAGAGGAAGATCTTCCGTCCGATGTTTCACTCCCCAAGTGAGCCGCAATGGGCCGGTACGCGCCAATCCGATGCCGGGACCAGGAACCTCTTCCGGGTCTCCCACGCGGGTGCAGGGTCCCAAAGCCTTGGGCCGTCCTCGACTGCTTTCCCAGGCCACAAGCAGGGAGCTGGATGGGAAGTGGAGCTGCTGGGATTAGAACCGGCGCCCATATGGGATCCCGGGGCTTTCAAGGCGAGGACTTTAGCCGCTAGGCCACGGTGCCGGGCCCAATAAGCAATTTTTAAAATTATACTTCTTCAGTTCCTCCAAGCTGCTTCCTAAGTTTAAGACAGTCTTCAACCCTGACAAAACCGTCTTAGATTATCTTCAATTGTTTCAAACATCATTTTTAGAGATAAAGAAACTGAGACCCTGCGACCTTAAGTAAGATGTCATGAATATCTACTGTAAGAAGATGTAACTGGAACTTGGACAAAGGCAATGGCAAACTGCGCTCTTGTTTCCAGGCGTTAATTCCTCCCTCCATGTTAGAGAGCATATGCCATGCTACTCAAATGAACCAGTACCAAGTGGCTTGGTTATAGTAGTCACCTGAGTCAATGTAGTTTGGGCTAAGGTGACCTCTGCCACATGCGATCAGGAGCTTGAAAGTCCATCTGTGCTTTTTTCCATCTGCTCTAAGATTGTCATGTCCAGAGAAAGGGCTCCTCCTCCAGCACTGATGAACGTGCTAGAACGTGTAATTGCTATCAACCAACATGGCTGTTGGCTGACAAATGAGGTTTGGGAATTGTTGGTAACTACAATTAAGTTTGGCAAAAGCTGACTAACACACTACCCTATTGTGTAGACTATTTCCTTTACACTGACTTCATGCAATTGCTGTCTTTTCATCTAACTAATTTCTACTCATCCTATCGAGCTCAAATTTAATAACGCTTCTTCAGAAAGGCTTCTCTATGGGCATAAATGTCTTAGCACACCCAACTTCCTCAAACATGCATGTAACACACCCTCCTTTTATCCTGTACTATTCTTTTATTACATGTCACTTAATCCAATTGTAATCATACATTGATTAATTTGCCATCATCATACTCCACCTGATTATGAACCCAGAAAGTCTCATAACATGTCTACTTTTTCTCACTGTTGTGGAATGCCTAACACAATACCAGTCATTTAGTAGATACCCAGTGAATATTTGTGAAATGAATGTTGAAGAGATGAGTGTCTTATTGTTAATATGATTTTGGGGTCAAAAAACAGGAGGGTGGTACAATTAGGGGAAATGAGATTCCTAACATACTTCTTGGGTGCAGAACGAACTAATTTCTTTTTCTTTCTTTTTTGGTCCTTCTCTTTCAAGGAAACTTTGAAGGCCATGGCACTTTTCAAAAATACTTAAAAATGGGTGAATTTGCCAATGGACTTCTTCTGCCTGGCACGTTTCCTGCCTGATTCCAAGAAAGCCTACAAATCTACTAGAATAACTCCGGAGAACAAGAAAAAGTACTTTTGCCAGATTATACATAGTTACATGGAGTAAGAGATCTGTGTTTTCCCTTCTGAATGGTTGGTCCAATTTATTGAGAACTTGGGGGAAGGGGACTGCTCAGAAAAAGGCATTATAAGTTATGTATAATAGATGCTTTTCTGGAACAATCAAGAAAAATCAGGTCTACTTTCCCTCACTTTATTTTCCAATGCACTTAAGAGATGGCTTTGGAATGTCTCACGTCAGCCTGACAATCAGGAGTTGGAAGGCCTTGTACAGAGTGGCCAGCTTGTTAAGGACAAGCTGTAGGGTTGACAATATCTGTTGCCTTGGATGGCAATGGAGGAGGATGAAAGAGAAATTCTGTGCTTTTGATCACATCATCCTTGTATGCAGAAGCCCACCAAGTCTCATAGTTTAAACTGTTGAAATACACAGGGACCCCTAACATAGAGGGGTTTAACGACAGTGGGCCCCTTACTGAAGGTGCCCATCAATCCTGTGATCCTGAAGTTCCTGCCTTTTGTGACTCCACAACACAAAGTCAGACCAAGTTCTCTAGGCAGAATAGGAGAAGCTTACAGGGATATACTGCACTTCTTAAAAGTAAAATAAATGTAACAAAAAAGCAGGAAGCATAATTGCCATGACTTTATACCCCATGACATTTGATAATAACAATGTTGGTACATTACAAATAAGTTCCACATTTACAACTCTGTCTTGATATTTGCACTTATTAAATTGTTTAGGGAGGTGGTTTCTGTATGCTGAGGGTCCATATGTATAAACTATATTAGCATAATTGGAACACAGCCAAATCCCTCAGTGTACATTGCAGACATTTGTTAAAAGTTTGACCTTGGAGAAGAAAAAAAAAACCTTTCTATTTGTCTTCACTCAATCATAAGTTCCTGCTGGTACTCCTCTAAAGTCAACTCCAGCCATCTACATTTGGGGGAGCTTGTCCTCAACACTGACCTTAGGCAGGTCCTCAGGTCCCAGGATGAGGTAATTAGCTATGATTTTCCATTACCTGTACCAAGCATTCCTTTTCATTTGTTTAATTCCCTGAGAGTTGACACTAGACATTAATTCATTGAGCAATTGCTTTGTGTAAAGGCCCAGAGATGAATGAGACAGTCATTGCTATCAAGGAACTAAGACTTTAGTCAAGGACACAGACAACTAGTTATGGTAGAAAGCATGATGAAATAACGGCCATAACAGAGGTATGAACAGATTGCTATGGGAGCATAGATAGCACAATTTGCTTTAATGGGGGAAGGAAAATTAAGAAAGCCTTCAGGAAGGCAATATTGGTCCTTGAAGGATTAAACAGTAGTAAAAGGGTAAGCTTGAGTGGTAAGGCTACAGCAGCCAGACTAAGCTGCATGTGTGCACAATGGCATGAAGGTATACACACATTTAAGTATGTAATCACATGTGTGTGGGATAGGCCTTTAGAGAGGCAGGTTAAATTGCTGCTTTGGACCCTGGTATCCATATCGAAGTGTCAAAGTTGGTGTCCCAGAGGCATTTTCAATTCTAGTTTCCTGTGAATGAGCATTCTGGGAGGCAGACGGTGAAGGTTCAAGGATTTGGGTCCCTACTACCCACATGGGAGACTTTTAATTGAGTTCCTGACACTTGCCTTCAGTCTGGGTCAGCCAAGGCTGATACAGGTATTCATGTAGTGGACCTGTGAACAGAAACTTTGTCTTTCAAATAAACAAAATAAACTCTTTGAAATGATGATTTTTGTTTAATGTTACATTCAAATGATAAACGCAGTGCAGCATTGTTAGAATAGGAGAAGCTTGAAAGTTAGGTTTAAGTCTGCTCCTTGGAACTCCGAAGGCGATACCACCTTGGTTAACAAAGGAGAACGATTAAAAATGAATTAAGTGGACCAAGAAAGGAACCGGAGGAAGCTATCTTGAAAAATCTGAAGGATGGGTGACAGATGTAGGAGATGGAAATGTGAAGAGCAGCTTCCAGCCTGAGTAGACTAAATATTAGGGGAGAGGGAAGTACACAGGATGCTTTCTGGCACATCTAGCCTTAAACACTGGGGAAAGATGGTGCCAGTAATGAGACAGGGAACCTGAATGGAAAAGTCAGTTTGTTGCACAACAAGCTGGGCCAGTGTGAGAAGGCAGTTGTGTGGCCCTCGGGAAATCTGAGTCTTCCGTTTGAAGGGAATTGTCAGCACTGTGGCTTTACAGGCGATGATGCTGAAGCTCAGGAGAATGCATACGGGAAGACAATCACTAGTGCAGGAGACTGGAGGAAGACAGGGCTAGAAATACTTGGAGGAAGATATGGGAGAAAGTATGTGGGGTGAGGATTGGGAGGGGTTCATAGCATTTGGCAGTTCATGGGTCATTGGCAGCCTTGAAAGAGGCAGGTTCACAGGAAGGCTGCAGTTTAATGAGTTGGTAGAAACTTGAGTATGTTTGTGCACAGAATGGAAGTGAGATGGTGGAATATTAGATGTGAAAAATGAAAGTCTTCAAACGTACAAAGTGTTACATAATATAAGGTCACAGCAAGTCAGCTTTTTATCATAGATGCTCCGGAGTTAAAAAGTTAATTGACATCTGAAAAACACTTTCTTATCAGTGTACTGGCTTGTGCTAGGGAGGCTTAGAACACAACACGTTTCGTCCTCCCGCCCCCATCTCCATAAGTGCCATCTGGTGTTCAGCTGAGGAAAGCATACCAGTTCTTGATTTTTCTCAAAAATTCTAGACTTATGTGATATTGTACAACCTAATTTTCTCCAAAGGCTATACAGAAAGAAAATCTATAGTATTGGCATATTTTTTTTAATTTAGTTCCCATTGTATTCTTTGGGTTTTATGGTAAAATGGAGGGGCAGTTGCATGAGGTATTTGGAACATAGGGAAGTAGAGTAAATTCATAAATCTGTTCCCATAATAAAACCATTTAAAATAAAGTCATTTGGTGTTACACGATCCAGCAGTTGAATGCACTTGGCATCAAACCATTATGGTTCTTTCAGTACCAAGGTATTTAGCTTAAAAGAAAGGATTTGGGGACAGTTTGGAGTCTGGGACCTTGCTGGGAAAAGAGTAAAATGGGAGAATTTTTTGACCTTTGGTAGAGTAATAATAATTCAATGGCCTCTTAAATGGATGGTTAAAATATTAAGCAGACACTTAAGAAGCTCTGTGAACTAATTAAACCTTTCCCCATAAATTGCACTTCATCTAAATGTCTTGCTTTCCTGTCAGTATGAGACCAAAGCTGAATCAGTACAATTTAATGTCCACTCAGATTTTGTTGGTTACTTTTTTTTCCTCCAGCAGCCATTTAATGTTTTGGTTTTCACCATTGTTAAAGAATGGGAGAAAAGAAAAGGGAAGGGAGTGGGGAAATAAAGGAAAGAAAAAGGAAAAAAAAGTAACCTAAAGAACTCTCCTTTCACCCTTATTGCCATAATCACTACACTCATTAGATAAGTTCGTACACAGAAATCATGTTCTCCTGTTTGCTCTATGCCTCAATGATTTGATGTTGCTTATATACAAAATTTGCATGAACCACTCTATATGGTTAATAGGCTCATACTAATGTCAGCTGTGACTGTGCATGGTCATGGTGCTGTAAAAAAGATGAGCTCTTGTGATCAATTTTTCTACTGAGGGCCCCCCATCAGTTTCTCAGGTCTGAAACCTTGGAGTCAAATTTAACCCCTCTCTTGGGCCTGGCATGATAGCATAGTGGTTCAAGTCCTCGCCTTGCATGCACCAGGATCCCATGTGGTCGCTGGTTCTAATCCCAGTGCCCCTGCTTCTCATCCAACTCCCTGCTTGTGGCCTGGGACAGCAGTTGAGGATAGCCCAAATCCTTGGGACTCTGCACCTGCGTGGGAGACCTGGAAGAGCTCCTGGTTCCCGGCTTCGGATCGGCTCAGTTCCAGCCGTTGTGTTCACTTGTGGAGTGAACCATTGGATGGAAGATCTTCCTCTTTGTCTCTCCTCCTCTCTGTATATCCGACTTTCCAGTAAAAAAAAAAAATAAGTCTTTAAAAAAAATTAACCCCTCTCTTTGTGCTTTCAAGCTCAATTGGCTACCAGTTCAATAGATTTCACATGGATCTGTCACACTGATGCTACCCCAGGTTTCACCCTCATTTCTGAAAAGTATAAGTGTACCATACTCCAACAACTTTGTCCTTCTCTAACATCTCAAATCTCAAACTGTCATATAACAGGATTTCTGGAGTTATCATTCTAACGTGCACCATGTAATTTCTTTGCTGGCAACCCCTTAATATTTTCCTCCTTTTGTAAAACCAAGCTCAAATCACACAACCACTACTTCCCTTCATCAAACATGTTTTATTCAGATTCAATTGTTCAACACTCCCTCAATATGCACCTTAATGTTCTACGTATGTGCCTTTGCTCATGATGTCTGCCCTCCTTGCTTAAAAAGACCTAAATTCCATGGGAACATGGGTGACATCTACCTGGTTCACTGTTAGATTCTCAGAGCCAAGTACTGTAGTAGATAATGAATATCCCTGAATGAACAGCAATGCCATATACACAGATGTGCCCATCTTACACATTTCAGTTCCAATGCCACTCATCCAAACGTCTACACTGATACCTCCTTCCTACCCCAACCCTCCCCACATCTCTGTCAAAGTGATTGGTGTCTGCTGGACTTCTACAGGCTTTATCTATAGTGCCCTTACAATGTTGATCAGTTTATTTCCACTTCAGATGGCAATTCTGATTGTACCTGTCTCTCACTAGATTGTGAGGTCTTGAGGATAGCTATGTCCTGAAAAAGCAGCTTCCACTTAAGTGGGTCCTCAGTGACTAGAACAGCCATGTTAGGAGGTGAGGGCAGGGAAGGTGTGAGTAAAGCAGAGAACTTGAAGTCTTCCCTATTATTTATTATTATGTCTAGTATATAATAGCTCTTGAACTTTGCTCATAAACATCAAATTTTGAATATCCTGGCTAGATCTCAAGCAGCCAAGATACAGGTGAAAATATGTTCTGAGCCTCTGTTAGTCAAGATGTAAGGTCATTATGGCTGAGAATTGAACTCTGGCAAATCTCCAAATGCTAGTAACAAAGTTATGACTTCCATAATTCATGTATTTACAAGTTGCTTTCCCTACAATGGGTACTAACTGTAGCAATATTTTATTTGTGGATAATGGGACTCTCAACACATAAAATTCAGTCTGTGAACAGGATCTTTTGCTATAGTTGCTATTTTACTATGAATTGAAAATATATAGTTTTACATGCGTAGTGTACATATGCATATTGCATACATGTGTATATATGTATGTGTATATATACGCATATATATACATAAACAATGCATGTAAGTGTATATATATATATATACACAAATTTCCACTTTCCTTGAGCTTTTGGAATGAAGCTCAAAATCCCCCTAGTTATGGATACTCAGGTTTTTAAGCTCCCTACTCAATAATTTACCTATTTGGAGGGAAAAAGACAGTATACTCACATATTTTTCCTAGGGTGAGTCATTCCAAGGGAACAATGGTCATGCTGGATTTTGGATCATATCTCACAGACCTGGCTATTATACTGTCCAGCCCTTCAACTTCAAGCCAGTCCACCCATAATGAAAGATTTTTTTGAAAGACCTCTAAAGCGCAATGATTTCAATCATCCTATTACTCTAGATTTTTATGTCTCTGAGCCTTTGAGGCTCATTGGCTTTTAGTTCTATACTCAAGACAAAAAGCAGACCACCCAAATCCTTTTGTCTGTAAGAGCATTTTCTGTGAAGCATGTAAATAGCACTTCTGACTTTCCTAGACTTCACTTGTTCAGTTGTATAAGCCTGCTGTTACTCTGGCAAACAGTGATAAAGAATACTAAACAGAACTTGAGTATGAGCTCATGATCTCCACCTGACCACACCCTTACAAAAGCTGACTGTGAGGCAAGTATTTGCTATAGCAGTTAATGTGCACCTCGGGATGCCTGCATCTCCTGTGAGAGTGCCTGTGCTTGTCACAGCTCCACTTTCAATTCCAGCTTTCTGAACACGCACACACCCAGGGAGACAGCAGGGCACGGCTCAAGTACTTGCGCTTCTGCCAATCACACAGGGGACCAGATGGAGTTTGTGGCACCTGCTTTAGGTTGAGCCCTGGCTGTTGTGGGCATCTGGAGAGCCTGTACATTGCAGATGTCTTTCTTTGCCTTTCCAATAAATAAAAGCAATGTTTAACAAATATTTATTTATTTATTTACTTAAATTAGAAAGGCAGATTTACAGAGAAAAAGATCTTCCATCCCCTGGTTCACTCCCCAAGTGGCAACAATGGCCAGAGCTCAGCCGATCTGAAGCCATGAGCCAGGAGCTTCCTTTGGATCTCCAATATGAGTGCAATCTCCACTGTTTTCACAGGCCACAAGCAGAGATGGATGGGAAGTGTAACAGCAGGGACATGAACCAGTTTCCCTATGGGATCCTGGCGATTGCAAGACAAGGATTTAGCCACTAGGCAACCGCACCAGGCCCCCCAAAATCCAATTTTTAAAACATACAAAACTCACACTTTGGTTCTATTGAAGCTTCTAGAATGTTCTCACATCCTGTCTTGATACTTCATTTGGTGTCTTTTCCACTGGCTCTAAATTGTCATAAGCAGCATATCATTTAACATACATCTTTATTTTATTGAATAAGTAAGTAGGCATTACATATAGATTGCAAGTCATTCTTGGTCCTGTTAAGAGACAGGATTTATTTCAAGATGAAATGAGAGCACAAATCCACAATTCTAATACTACTAAAAATACTTCTTCAGGATGGCTTGCAATGGACACAATCTCCCTCAATACCCATTCAAAGAAGTCTTTGCTTTCACCTCTCCCTTCAGCGGAGGGATTTACAATGTATAGAATACACTTGTAAAGAATCCTTCTGTACCAGAGGTAGTTTTGTGTCTGTGTTATGAATATTATGGGAAACATTTGGCCAAAGACTCCATAAAAGGTGTAGAAGAGATACAGAGATACACCAGAGCACAAAAAGGTGAGATCAATAATATTTTCAAGCTAAGTAGCCACAGATGCGAAAGTATTAACTAAAATTTAGACTAGCTAGTTCACCCACTTAACAAAGCATGCAGTAGTCTGTGTAGGCAGCTTTTAGAGACAACTTTCAATTTGGCTTGAGCACCAAGGATGTTTTAATTCTTGAAAAATATATGTTTATGTAATCACTAATGTAGTGGTCCCCACAGATATGTCCATGTTCTAATCCTGGGAACCTCTGGAACCTGCAATAATGCATTATGTAAAAAGAAGGGTCTTAACGAATATACTTAATTTAGGATCTTGAGATGAAGAAATTATCATGGATAATCTGAGGAAGTACTAAACGTCATCACAAGTGTCCTTACAATAGAAACAGAGGTAGATTAGATACACAGAGAAGGTGATATTAAAATAGCAGAGAAAGATTCAGCCACGAGCCAAGGAGTTACGACAAGCACAAGGAACTAGGAGATACTCAGGGTAACTGTACCTTTACAGTCCTGTCAACACCTTGATTTTGGATCTGGCCTCCAAAATAGCCAAACGAATATATTTCGGGCCCGGGGCAGTGGCCGAGAAGCTAGTCCTTGCCTTGAGCACACCAGGATCCCATATGGGAGCTGTTTCTATCCTGGCAGCCCAGCTTCCCATCCAACTCCCTGCTTGTGGCCTGGGAAATCAGTTGAGGATGGTCCAAAGCCTTGGAACCCTCATGGAAGACTCAGAAGAACTCCTGGTTCCTGGCTTTGTATCGGCTCAGCTCTGGTGGTTGCGGTCATTTGGGGAGTGAATCATTGGACAGAAGATCTTCCTCTCTGTCTCTCCTCCTCTCTATATATATCTGACTTTGCAATAAAAACAAAATAAATCTTAAAAAAATACATTTCTATTATTTTGAGCCACCAACTTTGAGGCAAATTGTTACAGCAGCCACAGTAATCTAATACAGATTTCAGTACTAGGAAATGTGATACTGCTATAAGAAATACCTAAAAATATAAAGTGGCTCTGGAATTGGATAAAGGCAACAGCCTGGAAGAATTCTGATACATGTGATACAAAAACAGACTGCCTTAACCAAACCCGAGGTAAAAATATGAATGTTGAAACTGTTTCTAGTGAAAGTTCAGAAGGACAGGTGAGAAACATTTTATTGGGAGCTAGATGAAAAGCTATCCCCGCTATATAGTGGCAAAACACTGATATGAATTGTATCCTGTGATGGGTAGAAGGCAGAACTTGCAAGTGATGAACTTGCCTGTTTTAGCTGAGCAGACTCCAAGCAAGGTGTTGCAAATGTGGCCTAATGTCCTGTTGTTGCTTGTATTAAACTAATAGAGGAAAGAGGCAAACAAAGGTAAGAGCTGCTAAGTGAAAAATAAATCACACTTTAATGAGTTGGGGAATTTGGTTGGGAGGTGGCTAAAATAAAGAGCTTCACAGATAGTAAAGTGTGCTCTGATATAAGCCTAAGGCTATGGCTGGACCTTTTGGTAAGGTTTAAGAAATTAGGACTGGTCCATGGATCTACTCTGGTATCTAAGTGCAATCTTATTATGGAGATGGGGTTATCCAGGATATATCAGTGAGGACCCTCTTTTGTAAAGGTAGGAATCGAGCGACATACACAGGAGAACCACATGGTTTTTGAAAATGTTGTATCAGCAGAAATACTTCTGGCTTGACTGAAAAGAGTCAGGAAAAAACGAGAGATGATGCCCAGACTACCAAAACTCTACAGGTAGGAAACAGGCCGACAAAACTACTGAGCTGCAAATATGCGTTACCTTTCATGATAAGGAGTAGAACTGTGAATGCAGAGGCAAAGGACCTAGCATTTCAACAAGGTGTGTGTATATATATATACAAACTGTGGGAACAGAGGCAGAGACCCAATACATAGTCTAGAAGGGAAGAGGTGCAGACACAATGGGTAGAGTCCTGAGACAAAGAGGTTATTGTCAGGCCTTGAAATCTAAGGGGAGTTTTTTTGGCTGCATTTTGAAAATGCTTGGGACACCTGAGTTCTTTCTACTTTGTATCCTCTTCCCTTTGGGTTTAGGAATGGCTGTGATTGTTATAGCATGCATGTCCCCATTGTAGTTTCAAATCAGTTAACTTCTTTTCCATTTGAGTGGTTCACAGGTGGAGAGGGATTTTTGTCATAGGATGGACCCTACCCAGAGTTTCACACACACGCAATTTAGATGATCTGGAGGATGAGATTTGGGACTTTGGAACTGATGAGATTTGGGCTTTTGAACTGCTGATATTTGGATGAGACAATGGATTTACAGTTGATGTTGTGATGGACTGAGACTGTTGGAAAAGTTGAGCATGACCATTATAAATATGGGGAAGCAAACCTTTCATCCTAATTGTTAGAATTTCCCTGAAAGACCCTAAAAGGCTTTTTTGTTTGTTTTTGTGAAAAGCATGTGAGAGTTTTCTAAATACAAATATATAATTTATCAGTAACAGCATTCACTGTTGTTCACACACTAGAAAATAAGGCAAGTTCACATCCAGAAAAGGCAATAATATATCAGTATTTCTACCTTGTCAAGTTTGGCAATATGGCAAGGCAAATGCCTCCCAGTTTTAGTCAGGGTTAAAATTTCTAAATCCCTTTGCTACAGGCTAAAAAGCTATCATTAGAAGATTCAAACAAGCCATACCACAATGGTTTCAGAAAAGATCTTGAAAGTCAAAAATACACATACTCAATATTTACATAAATTAGTGAAACCTAAACTTTTGTTGTTGTTAAAAAGTGTGAAGTTGGTATCTCTTAAATATGTGTGTGTGTGTTTTCAGTAAAGATAAAATTATAATGTCTCAGATGCCAATATTCTTTTTGATTTCTATACTGTAGCAGTTTCAGAGCATTTTGAAATATGCTACCTAAGTAAAACTGCACTGGAGGAAAAGACAGCAGTTGAAGCATTATAAATCTTGATCAAGGACCATGTGAACTACTGTCCACTTATTTCCATTCTCTCCAATGGTGACTTGCCAAGCCAGTCATTTGTTCTTCTCTTTGAATGTCTATAATGTGCTCTGTGGGAGAAGAAGTAGGATTTTCTACACAGGAAGGACACATATGAGAAATCTTTTATAATAATCACAATCATCTGCATGAATTAGTCTTAAAATTGCACTCAAGAGAAGTTATACCACATTATTCCAATGCATCTTTTAAAATAACAGACAAGTCAAGTGTAACTTTTGCTCCCTCGTCTATTTAAGAGAAATACAGAATAGGTTTTTCCTCCTATAGTTGTCTTGGCAGCATCATTACAATTTCTTGTTACACGGTAAGTAAGTATGATGACAATTGAGAAGTTCATTTAGTTAGTGGGAAGCAGAGTTGCTGCAGAAGGAGACGTAAATATATACACAAATACACACATACATACATGGAATTTAGTTTTCTTCTTCAGACCACCAAAATGGAATTGGAAAGGGGAGTAAAACAATTGACCTTTCAGACAGTTTTCTGCTGCCTCCTGCAGAAAGAAATCTTTTTCCTCTCAGGTCTTCTAGAACTCGATTCCCTGCCTTCAAGGGGGTCAAGGGAGGAAGAAGCAATAGAGAGAAGAAATAAACAACAGGGACTAGGAATCAATACCTGCTTTGGAAATCTACATGAAGGTAACAGAATCTTCGGGTTTATCCCTAACATAAACATTAAAACGTGAGAGCATTTTTCTCCTCAAAAATAGTCATACAAACTATCTGTATAAAGTAGACATCTGCATATAATTAGAAAATTTCTCTTTCAATAAAGTTTAGATCATTTTCCTTAACTGATTCCATGAAAACTTTGGTTTAGTTGTAGATGGTAAGTGCCTGTGATAGCATGCTGACAGTTTAGACTAATGATAAACTTTAAATGCAGCCACAGTAGATGAATCCGTCAGCTTTTCTTGGAGCTAAGATTCGAAATAACTCATCTGGGGTGATCAGTACTTTGGGGAATTTTCAAAAATGTGTTTTTTTAATTGTCTGTGCAATACTAGACCCTCTTCACATCATTAACATGCACGTTTTACTTGGCTTTTCCCTTTTCTGTATTACTGATTAGAAGTAGACATTAAATAATTTCTTCTTGTTCTCTTCTATTTTGGTGGAAGTAACCTACAAATGGTAAAATTTTTGCTGGATAAGATCCTTAGAACTCTTAAGTGTCTCACACTTTCATCACCACAGTCAGATCACACACAATGGCAAATAATATACATCTTTACAGTAAAATGAAAAATGCATTTTATAATCTTGGTGACAGTGTTCAGATCAGTACAATTGTGGGAAGTCTTGCAAGAGTTTTACAAACAGTGCTTCATCAAACTCAGCTCCATCTTCGCAGAAATGCACTTCTTTCTTCTCTATCCCTTGACTGCATGTTTTGTTCTTTTCAAATCATGCGACTTTGTTTACTTAAATATTTTCATATTCTTTGGCATCAGGAATCACTTGGATGAGATAGCTCCATTGTGGCGAGAGCGTGACCTTTCTAAAGGTACTCGTCTGTTATCTGGAAGACAAAGGAAAAAAAGAACCAAAAACAGTGAGCTTCAGATCTTGTCTGTTACAAGATGTTGGGTCGAGAGGCATTTTCAAATAGTCCTGAAAAATAACTTCAAATGAATATGTAAATAAGCATCAAGAAGCCAAGATCTGAGGTGTTCACACTGCAGCTGCCAGGCTGAGTTCAAGAGTTCCGCAATCAGCAATAAATGACTTTTCTTGATAAGCAAAGTCAGAGTGATAACAGAAATGGAAGAATTCTCTCAAGCACGGTCCCCTTGGAAATAGCAGGCAACAACAAAATTCCTTGGTAAAGATGTTAAATTGAAGGAGTCTATGTACAGTGCCTTTTGTTGGAAAGCACTCCATTTCCCCAGGAGTGTTCAATCTCTTATGTGGGCTACCTCTAAAGGACACCAGCGTGGGCAAAGAAGAAAAAGAGCTTTGTATTTTTTACAGTGATTGCAATATGTGGCAATCAAACCAGCTTCCAAGCCTGCCTGATTGTATGATGTAAACAAATTCAATACATTATAGAGTCATTACAGGAATGAATAATGAATGGGACCTGTTCTAGGTCCCATGCCCCCACCCATCACAGAAAGAATAATCACTGAAGAGATATGTGTTGGCACATAGCTTGGAAAACAAAGTTTAAAAGCAATGAAAGTTGCTGAAAATAGTTTTGGCTTTAATAGGAAAAAGGCTCACAGCTCTGCATTGCAATGATCACTACCATGTTATTATCTGTTTTATGCTCGGCTTAAATGCAATTGATGTGGATGAACATCTCTTTCTGACAAAAGCATAATATGCTTAGATTCTCCATTTAGAATGAGACTAGGTCCCCAGAAATAATGACAACCACCAGCACTTACATAAATGCTAACATTTTACACTTGTTAATTTGCTAATTCACACAACATCCCCGGGAGGTAAGCCCATTTCATTCTATCCTATTATCTCTGCTTTAGTGATGAAGGTTACGCAGCAAATCAATGGTATGATGGGGGATTAAAATGCAAAGTTAATGCCTAAATATCAGGCTTGCTTTGTTCAGAGGTACATGTTGGGACCTCCCAAGCTGCACTCATTTCCTCTCTAAGATGATGATGTCCAAATAACGCATCCTGCCTGTGACATGGAGAGGATGGTCTGAGAAGTGCTGAAGTTTTGCCATGGTGCTTTCCTTGTTCATGCTAAGGTTTCACGATGTTTGTGGTCAATTCACCAAGCAAAGCTAACTGGCCCCATGACCTTTTGCCTCATTAACACCAAGGTATGAGCACAGTGAGCTAACCAGCTGTGAGCTTAAAGCCTATCAAGTGCATCATAATGCAATAATATCACCAAGAGGTGTGAAAGAAAATGGCATTTTATATACTCAGAGATATATCTAGTGATGAATTATTTGGGTATCCTTTCGAAGATACTATTAAAAACTCCATTATTTAGTTTGTGATATGGATCACAATTCAGCCAAAAAAGGGGAAGATAACATTCTGGGGTAAATGTTTTATTACTTGGATGTCACTGGTTTGCATACAGATTGGTTTGGAACTTCTTGGAACACATTTAAAAATGAGATTACAATATAACAGCTTCCACTGCATTGCTAACATTTAAGCTTGAGTGGTAAAGCCATCAGATGTGAGAATGATAGCAGCATTCTTAGAAGAGTTTGTTGGTTTGAAAACACATATTCTGCCTTGGTGCTCTTACATACTGAAATAAATAGGCGGCCAGATTTCACTCCTGCAATGCCAATGGCATTCCTTACAATTACTCTCTCCTCCCCCACCCTCAGCCCAAATCCAAGACCAGAATGCTGCTAAAAGCCCAGCCTCAAAGCATTAAACCATGGGATTCATATCAACCTGAAACTTACTGATGCAACACGGTGTGAGAAAGTTTCAGGTCAAACCAAACTGAGGAAAGAATACAAAAGCTTTTGGAAAGCTGACTACACAGTGATTCAGGACCCATATCCAATATTTGGCATACACAAAAGAACATTGTTCTAGTTTTTCTACAACTTCTTTCTTCTCCCTCAGCCCCCATTTTTGTGGTTGCCTAATTGGTTCTCAAGTTAATGAGATAAGTATATGAATAATTCCATGAGGCTACCACTTACTTTTTCAAAATGTCAAGCTATAATCTTGTTTATGAAAAATTAGCAGCAAAGGTCGATCTGAATCTGTTGATTATTTTCAATTCTCTGTATTGATGTTAAAAACTAATTTAGTTACAAAAATATATTCAAATTACGGACTTGTATGGGTGAAGTTAGAAGTGAAATTTATAGAATACCACGAAATATACACATACTTGGGGACTTAGGGGACTTCAAAAAGTCCATGAAAAATGTTCATTGTTTTTAATTCTATTTTTCTATGAATTTTGGAAGGCTTTGGTGTATGGGTACCTCTCTAACTGTATTCATTTTTTCATCTGTCCCCATATCTAATGGCTAGCAATCTAATGATGACAACTTTTTATGCTTGGAGTCATGTTTTCTCAGAAGTAAAGATTGAAAAATCACTGATCTGTTTGATATACACCTTTTATATTTATAGTATTAAGAAATAATGGGTAAAAATCAGTGACCTGGCTCACATAAGGTCAGAACTCATAGATGGCATTACATTCATGAGGAAAGAACAAATGTTAGATATTATTGCTGTCACAGGTGATGGAGCAATTTGGGCTATAGACTGCATTTTCTATTTGGAAACACAGGTAGAAAAAGTGGGTGCCCATGTGATGATTTGGGCTTGATCCAAATATACTTTTTGAACTAGTTTTATTCTCCCAATATGCTGTGTAACTTAAATGGCAAAAATAGAAGTCTCTCCTCTAAAAAGTAGACAGTTTAAAGCATATGTATTTGTCTTAAATGATATGGAGAGTGGCTCTGATAACAAGTAGTGGCATCCTTTTTCATTTGCTCATTACCTTTTTGGAACTCAAAGAGTTGAAGAAGCAGGGGAAAAGATATCTTTGCATGTGTACTTGCTGGAACTTTATGCAATGAGATATAGAAAAACACATTTCATTGGAAGATGGGGGAGTACATGATTTGTCATGCTTTTCCTTTGATTCTGCTGTCTTAATTCACGGAGTAAACAGCATGTTAATGAGTAAGAAAGCCCAGATGGTCTAAAATATCCTCATGCTCTAAAAATTCATTCAGGAATTTAGTTAAGCTTATAAACACAAGGACTATTGAAGCAATTATCCTGAGATATGTGTCCCAAAACAAACCTTTCTAATCCATCATAGTTGGACATGCACACCCTGACAGATCCCTTTGTTCAATAAGGGTTTGGCTTTTAAATATGGCCCATGTTGAGACTGCACAGATTCTGATATTAAGGGGAGTGACATGAGCAAGATGAAGCTGGAGACAGGGACACAGATACAACAAAATACGTATTCTACAGAGGAAGGTTGGCCAAAATGAACACATTCAAGCCTTTCTCCAAAATGAAATATAATACCATGGCTCAGCTTCAACATAGTTACACCCCTTCTGAATAGCAGGCTAACCAGTCCACATTGGTGTCAGAGCTTCTCCTGCTGTCAAAAGAGCAACAAGTTTTACACCCTTTCCAAGTTAAAGTTGATTTGGCATTTATCTCAAGCTTTGATGAGGTTTTCAGTGAATGTATCAAATCCATGATTGTATTGCTCTAGAATTCATTTGGACAACCTTTGTTCAGCAACTATGTACAAAGCACATCATCCATGAAACACCTGAAAGGCACAAAATTTCAGATCTGCAACCAAATCTACAACATTAATTTCCTTCTCCCTGATAACTTTGCTAAGTGGAATATCTAAGGACTAGCACTGCACACTTTTTACACACAATGTGACATGGGGTCCACTAGATGACAGCAACTTGTGATATGTAACCTGAGTGTGTAAGTAACCCTTTAACAAAGTGAACTTATATCAAAAGTACAGTGCAGCTGTAACTTGCATGCTGTCTCAGAATGTTAAGCTGGAATTTGAAGAAAGTGTGATAAAGAGACCAGTTTTCCCTCCCCTAACCTCACATCCCACAACTTTCCTCGACTTGGTCGTATTGAAAATGTGAGTATTTTCTTTGGATGACAGAATTTTAAATAACCCATGAAAAGCTTCACTTTTCAAATAATCATCCCACTCAGGAGGATTACCTGGGCCTCATAAACTAATTTGTTTAGGTAAATGTCTGAGAAAAGTAGTGAAAAGATATGCCTTCTCTGGTTGCAAAATCTAGGAATCAAGCAATTTAACTTTTCCAAATTATACTCTTATCAATGCTTATAAGTGGATAGTAGATTCATTTATATGTGGATGTTCTTGTATAGCACTGTCATTGTTACCTATTGTTACCTAACACAGCACTCCAAATTGTAGTGACTAAAGTCGACAGCTACAGTTTTGTAGGTGGGCAATGTAGGCTGGTCCTTATGATCTCACATGGCCTGTTAGTCAACTGCAATTCACGAAGTTCAGTAAAAATAATGCTGAATATAAAATAAACTGCTGAATATAAAAGTGAAAATAGACACAAGACAGCTGAATAGTACCCTATAGTCATTTTAAGGTGGATAGCAGCCAGTTGTGTATAAACTAAGATTAAAATGTCAATGAAGTAGTCACAGGATATGGTTAAGAACTTGCATTCTCTAACATATTAGTCACTCAACAACATGTCAATTAACTCCATAGTGTTGTAAATTGTTGATGTTATGTTGTGGCTTTTAATTGGTCGGGATGATATTCTGCCAGCTCTGCTTTTAGACCAGAGATGGTCTCCCCAAGAAACTGTTGAATTTATCTGAACAATAAGAGGCTGGACTCTATGCATGGTACATGCTTGCAATGAAGGAATCATGAATGGATTTGATCTGTAATACTGCAACAAGGTGGAGAAACCCACCATGGAGGGAGGGCACGGGGAGGGGTTGGGGGAATCCCAGAGCCTATGAAATTGTGTCATAAAATGAAATGAAATAACAAACAATATTCTTTCTTAAAAAAAAAGAGACCAGTTTTCCATTATTCATTCCTCCTAAGATTAGGTATTACTTTGCTGTTCTCTATGGAAGAACCTTTTCCTTGTTTTCTTACTGTTGCTTCAAAGGCATGTAGATATACTAATGGAATGGTATACCTTAGCCCTTCATACCACAACAATATAAACCAAGACTCTGTTCTACATGTACTACACACTGTGCTATATCTTACTTTACTGCAAAATACTTGGGTAGAAACAAAGTAAAAGAAGTCTTCTGTGATTTACAGTGACAAGCTCTTCCAAAGCCATGATGTTGCAGATTTACCATCCAAGAGTGGCCACTGTTTCCAGTAAACATAGCAAATGGGGTTATGGGCCTACACGGCTTAGACCAGGCAAGAAAATGTCCACTAAATGCTTGTTGGCATCCCAAAAGTGATGAGGGATTAGATTGTTACACTGAAAGGATCTCATAGAAAGCCATGCTTCAGCTTTAATTTTCAGTTTGAACTCTACATGTTAAGATAGTAATCATTTAAACTATTTATTAGAAATGTTTCCCTTCGGTTGTTGACTACCTAATTGTTTTACTTTTTATGTGAGGCTTTAGGAACATAGAGTTTCATTTCCATCATTTTTATGTGACCAAAGATACTGATCTTTTACATTGTGTTTGGGAACCAAATCCCCAAATAGTGGTTTAAATGAAGATGTTAGATATCATCAATCCCCAGTTTCCTAGCCACCCCTCCCTTGGCTTAACTTACCCCTTAATCTGTTGACAGATTAAAGTTCTCTTGCTTTTATCCTAAAACCCTTGTCCTCGTTATTTTGATTGGCACTGGGGACAGAGACTGAATTTTCAGTAACAGCTTGTCCCATTGTTTTTTTGTTGTTGTTGTTGTTTTTTACATTTTTTTTATTGTTAATTATTTTACATTATGTGACAGTTTCATAGGCTCTGGGAATCCCCCCCTCCCTCCCCCTCCCCTCCCCCCAGTGGATTCCTCCACCTTGATGCAGTATTACAGTTCAAATTCAATCAAGATTCTTTCATTGCAAACATATACCAAGCATAGAGTCCAGCTACTTATTGTCCAGATGGGTTGAATAGTTTCTTGGGGAGACCTTTTCTGGTCTGAAGTTTGAGCTGGCAGAATATCATCACAGTCAATTAAGAGTCCCAATATAACATCAACAGCAATTTGCAATGTTATGGAATTGACATGGTTTTGAGTAACCAGTGTATTAAAAAGAAAAAAAAAAAAAAGGAAAACAAGTCCTAGCCACCACCTATGATTAGCTCATTGACATTTCAATTTTAGTTCATATACAGGACCGGCTGCTCTATACCTTAAAATGGCCATAAGGCACCATTCAGCTGTTTCGTGTCCATTTCATCTTAGTATTTAGCCAGTTGTTGTGTTGAAGTAAAATTTTGCTGATCTTGGCAGATTTTAGGATAATCCAGACTGGCTTGTAACTCTAACAAGATATATGTCAACATTTTAGGTGCAGAACATTTTTTTTGGGGGGGGGTGTGCAGGAAAATCCTCAACACCATGGTGAGGAGTAACTAATCTTTGTGACCCACCCAGCGAGGCATGAGCCAATCCATGCCAGCTCTTTCCTGTCAGATTTCAAGTTCTACTTTCTGTTGTTTATTTATTTTAGGTTTTTTTTTTTTTTTTTTTTTTTTTTTTTTTTTTTTTTTTTAGTTTGTATGATTGTTTGTTTGCTGTGAGGGGTTTTCGAAGCGATCCCGATGGTCATTGCGAGGGAGGGGGGGGGTCCAGAGGTGGAGCCAGGCTCGGACCAGAGAAAGCTCTCCTCCCTGGTCCCGAAGGACGTTTATTGTTCTTCTGTTTCTGCAGACCACTCAGGGCTTCTGGTTGTCTTTCCGATGACGTTGGTTTCTGCATGGTAGTGTTTGGACTTCTTCCATCCCCTGTGGAAGCTCCGGTTGGGGGTGGGTGACCTCAGAGTACTCGGCCTCCGAGGGCATCCAATTCCCTGTGGCCTCCTTGGCAGTTGGGATATAGTCCTTGTTGCTCGTATTAATAGTTTGTGGTGAAGGTCTGGGAGTCTTCATGGTTGGGATCCAAGCTTCCTCCTTACCACCTGCTCCACTCTGGAGTGCTCCCCTGCTCCACGCACATGACCTCCTGTTAAGAGGTTGTCAGGATCGCACCCGATTCCCCCCTCATGCATTGGTATAGTAGTTTTATTGTTGTTTAGCGCCGCTTTGAGTCTGTTATCTATGAATTACCAGATTTGATCTTGATAGGCTATATTGTACTTTTTTCTCACTCTTTTTATGGTCCTGAAAGATTTCCCTGCACTCCCCCCCATTACAGGTTAACATAGCGTATTGAGGGTATAGTAGGTTTTACAGTTTTTCGATGTAGATTTTAAGTATTCTGACATTAATTGTTGGTTTATAGATTATATCGCGTTATCTTATTGCATTGGATACAGGTTATAAGAGATTGCACTAATATTACAATATACAGGTACTATTTTCCAAGTTGTTCTCTTTTCATCTCAGATTAAGGCAAACATGTGGTATTTAACCTTTTGGGATTGGTTCATTTCTCTTAGCATGATGGATTCCAGTCGGGCCCATTTGTCCACAAAGAACTGCATTTTGTTTTTTTTAATAGCTGAGTAGTATTCCATGGAGTAGATGAACCATAGCTTTCTTAGCCAGTCTTCCGCTGATGGGCATTTTGGCTGCTTCCAGGTTTTTGCGATCATAGATTGTGCTGCTATGAACATAGGCGTGCATGTTGGTTTCTTGAGTAGAAGATGTTTTGGATATATCCCAAGGAGTGCTATTGCTGGATCATATGGTCCCATTGTTTTTAAGCTCAGAAATTCCTTTTAGAGCCAGACTCATTTGATAAATATTCATCTAAATCTCCTTTCATTCTTTAAGGTTTGAGTCTCTTCTCTTTTAAATATTTATTTTATTTATTTGAAAAGCAGAGTTACAGACAGAGAGAGAGACAGAGATCTTCCTCCTATCTACTGATTCACTCTCCCAAATGGCCACAGTGGCCAGGGCTAGGCCAGAAGCCAGAGGCCTCTGCCAGGTCTCCCTAATGGGTGTGAGTCCAAACACTTGGGCAGTCCTCCATTGCTTTCCCAGGTCAATAAGAGGGAGCTGGATCAGCAATAGAGCAGTCAGAACTCAAACCAGAATCCATATGGGATGCTGGCAACACAGGGAGTGGCTTAACCCATGATGCCATGACACTGACCTTGATTCTTCCAACATTTAACTAATCTGTAATTTATTTTATTGTAGGATGTCACATAAGTTTCCAAGCTGATTTTGTAGTTTCTTGAAGAAGACGTGGGTTTTACTAACACCATGTGTTGAAAAATCTTGAATTTCTGCACTGATCCATAATATGTCCTTTATCAATTATTATGATACATTAGAGTAAGTGAATGAATAAATAGACAGACAAGTCAAGTATAAAATGAAAACCACAGTAACAGAGAGGAAGAATTTTTCTCTCTATTGGTTCTCTTCCTCAAATGCCCACAATAGTCAGAGCAAAGTTGGGCTAAAGCCAGGAGCCAGGAGCCAGGAGCCAGGAATCTTGGTTTTGATGTATGTAGCAGGAATCCAAGCATTGGGGGGGGGGGGGGGCATTACCTTATTGCATTCAAGGTACATCAATAGCAAGCTGGATGTGAAATATGCGGTAGCCAGGTCTCAAAGCATATGGGGTACAGGCATCTCAAGCCATAGTCTACATAACTCACTGAGCCACAGTGTCTGCCCCTTTACTGATATTTTTAAAAGTTCTCACATTCATTTTCTTAAACACCTAATAAAAGTCTTTTCCCCTGTATTCGTATAAGTTTTGTTGACAAATGATCATTTTCCCCCTTAGAAATATAGCAAATTGTAGCCCTAACCAAAAGAATGCCTAGAGATTTTAGAATACAAGGAAGTTTCGCAAAGTTCTTGGAAAATACACATTATATTTTCATTCTATTTTCTACTGAGTTTTTGAAATCCTCTCTTGATTTTGCTCTCATGGGTTTTAACCTTGTCAACAATCTGAATAATTGGAATTAATAAGCACATGGTTTTATTGGCTATTGTAGAGTCTAGTGTTTCAGTTTGGAAACTATTTTCTTCCAAGTTTTACAGAAAATCTTATAAATTTGGCATCCACCAGAAACCACAGGTATCAACCTAAATGTATCTGGTTTATTCCAGTGTTATTGTGTATAAATGGTGCTGTGCAAAAATGCATACATAAAACCCAATCAGCTTCCTCCACTTAACAACTAGAGTTCTATCCCAATTCAAATCTTAGTCACATTGTAATGTTTTTAAAAATAAATCAGGCCATCCTTCACTATTTGCAAATAAATCCATGAAAAGAAAGCAGAACCCCGGGTTTCATTGGTAGTTCAAGTTGGCAGAAGAGGAGAAAGTTATTTTAATGAGGATGATAATGGAAAGCAATAATGTTAAAATAGTTCAGAGGTGACTGTGACTATAGACACACAACTCCCATTAACTGTAATTGGAGTTAAGCACATCTAATGATAACGAAATAGAACCTTAAATGCCTTTCCAATTGGAAAATAAGCAAATGTGTTCAAGGAAACAGCGTTCTTTTGTGTGGAAAATGCAGTATTCTAATTGAGAAGCACAAATTATTTTCACATTGATACTGTTCAATGTAGGATGCCAGAATTTTTTCTGTGCTTGGGGTGTAGTTCTCCTAGAGGTAACATCTGTACAAATGCCTTCCTTTTTCCTAATGCTCAGCATTCGTTATGTTATTAAAGGAAAAGTCTCAATAGCTGCAATGGATTTATTAATTCAGGAGCTTGTTATCAGCATGAAACTCTGCTGTGCTAGGGGAAAAACAAATTATATTTTATAAAACTGCAGTAGTGAGATTAAATCACTTTTCTATATTTCACTTTCTTCTAATCCTTCCTGCCAGGTAGTAACTCTACTCTCTATCTCTGTCTCTATTATGAACCTCATATTTTGCAAACTATCAAGTCTTGTAGTAATATAAAGGAACATTATCAAACAAACTCAATTATAGCAACTTTACGAAGATTGAAATAAGTGATAAAAGTAAAATCACATAGTACAATATTACTTCAAGGCATTTAAAAAAACAATATTAAGTAGCAAAGCATAGAAAATATGCAATACTTACTTTTGTCTATCATAAACAAGTTACTTTCATAACATGTAAAACCAATCTCTGAGTATTTTAAATGACTAGTATTTATATAATTTATAACTTGAGTGTTTCAAAGGATTTTTTAAAGAGTGGCTCAGAAAAAAAATCAAATTAGTACACTGTTCAGTATTTCAGATACCACAGTCTGTGTTATTGATTATCTTTGGACTCAGTGTCAAAGCTAGTGAATAGATTTCTCTTAATGTCCTTGGTTTTGTACATTAGCCATGCTTTATGTTTTTTTATTTTTATTAGTTTTTTTTTTTTTTACTTGAGACTACATCTCGGCTCTACAACAATTGTTTTTCTTTATGGGGTTGAAAATCTGATGAGGATGCTGACTGATCTGGAAAATGTGTGGAAACACTGACAAACAGAAATGTAAAAAATACTAAAATAGTTGAGGAAGCTCTTGAGGAAATTATATAAGTTAAGCTTATGTTGTGGAACAAACCAGCAGAAATCGCACAAACAGAGTTGCTCAAGGCATCTATCATAGCAGTTTCCACACAGCCATTTCTCAAACCATCTGATTATGTAATCATCCAGTCATCAGCAACAAATCAGGAATTGATCCTTGAATTCACCTTCAGCTATTCTGCTTATACAGAGGCAATTTTGCCAATAACATTGGAAAGGAAAGATATCCTTTGGTCTGTCTGTATATCCACAAGTTTCACTGCCTAAAATATCTTCAGGGACCCGCGTAGGAGACCTGGAAGAGGCTCTGAGCGCCTAGCTTCGGATTGATTCAGCTCCAGTCGTTGTGGCCGCTTGGGAAGTGAATCTTCGGATGGATGATCTTCCTCTCTGTCTCTCCATCTCTCTGTATATCTGCCTTTGCAATTAAAAGTAAATAAATCTTTAAAAAAATATCTGCAGGGCCCGGCACTGTGGCCTAGCAGCTGAAGTCCTTGCCTTGAACACGCCGGGATCCCGTATGGGAACCTGTTCTGGTCCCAGCAGCTCCACTTCCCATCCAGCTCCCTGCTTGTGGTCTGGGAAAGCAGTCAAGGATGGCCCAAAGCCTTGGGACCCTGCACCTGCGTGGGAGACCTGGAGGAAGTTCCTGGCTCTTGGCTCCAGATCAGCACAGCACCGGCTGTTGCGCTCACTTGGGGAGTGAAATATTGGACAGAAGATCTTCCTCTCTATCTCTCTTCCTTTCTATATACCTGACTTTGTAATAAAAATAAATAAATCTTTAAAAAATATGTGCAGGGTAGCATAGTAAGTCCCTTATGCATTATTGGGATGGAAAAGTGTACCAGCAAACATAATATATAACTATTTTTCTCTGTAGCATACAATACGTTCCAAGTACAGTGGAAATTTAGAGTTGAGCAAAATCATAGCCTTTAACAGTAGCAGTTGTGGTCAGTGAAAACTTCATCCCAATTAAGTTTTAAAAGGTATATATTTCAACAAGAAGAAACAGAAGCATAGTAGTCTTTAATTTTTTTTAAAAAAAGACAAATTAACTAATTTGAATGGCAGAGTAACAGAAAGGAAGAGTGGGAAAGAGAGTCCTCAGCCACTGGTTTACTCTCCCAATGTCTATAACAGTCGGATCTGGGCTGGGCTAAAGCCTGAAACCAGGATCTCCAACGTGGGTGGCAAGGACTCAAGGACTCGGGCCATCTTCCGCTGCTGTCCCTGGCACATCATCACGGAGCTGAATCAGTAGAGGAGCAGCAAGGACTGGAATTGCTGTATTGGTATGGGAAGCTGGCATAATAAGCAGCGGCCTAATCTTCTGCACCACATCGCTGGCCCCAAAATATAGCTGTTAATGTCTGATGGGAAGTATACCAGTTCCTTATACTGCTGAACACTTAATTGCCAAAATTTTCCTGTGAGTGGAGGATGCAACACAATGAAGATATAAATGGAGAATCAGCATGCCTACACATATATAATGTTACTTTTCCTAAGAAATAATGAAATGAAATGCACTGCCTGGATTCACAGTGAGGACTAGGATATAGTGGTGGCAGTTTGCATAAGCATGTGCCTTTGATCGTAGTTGCATTTTTTAAAGAAGAGTCCTGATATATTTACACTGTACTACCCAAAACAAAGAAAACAGAATGTTAGAAAATTGAGCCTTCTGAACTTGTCTGGTGAGGCTGTGTTGTTGAAGTCTAGACAGTGTGAGTGAGAGTGACAGTGGAAGAGCTGGGCAAAGCATAGATTGCAATGACCTTGGCCAAGAGTGCTTGGCAGGGTGAGAGCTTGAGTAGCCATTTGGGGTGATACAGAATAAACTAGTTGTTTAATGGCAGTGGGGCTACAGGGTCAATTCATTACTACCACCTGTCAACTTTGTGCCTTTCAAATCTGTGTATGGTATAGATCCCTGTGACTAAGCACAGCCATGTCTCTATCTTTGATCAGGTGATGGACAATCCTCTGTCATTTCCTGTGGCAGCTGCCTGTGATCTCACTGAGCTTTGTTGCTGATATGCTGACCTGGAATGTACTCACCTGTCATCTGCTTTTGTTTCTGAATCACTCTGAGACTACCTATCGATTCTTCTGTTTTGTTTTGAACGTGTGAAACCCATCTTTTGGGTCTGGGATACCTACTTCTTGCTGATGATGGAACTTTTCCAATAGTCAGCCGAACTCTCTGGCTTAAGGAGCCCCAGATAACAAGAAGGCAGAAATGGCAGTCCTTTTCTTGTTGATGCCTCCTTCTCCTAACGATCAGATCAGAGAAAAATAACACTAGCCATTCCTGTGATTTTGAATAGAGAATATATTTAACCTAGTGCTTATAATGCGAAAATCTGCAAACAGGTGTTCCCTATTAGTGGTATCGCCCATGCTAGCCTGTGCTTAATTACACAACAAGTTGTATGGACAAAGGCAACCTGTACAGTTAATATTACAGACACTTTAGCAGCTGCTAGTGCCATTGTTTTAAAATATAAACTGTTCCTCAAGGTAAAAGTCAGACAGCAGTTGCTTTAAATATGACCAATTATGATGGAGTTAAAATGCTGCAATCTCCATTTCGTATTCATAACTGGCAGAAGTCCCTTTGTAACTTTAGCGTCTAAATGTAATACTTGCACAAACTGAGAGCCAGGCCTAGCAACAAGGGAATGAAAATGGCTGCAAACTAGCAACTTATTTCTCACCTAAAAAGTTTCACAGACTCATTCTTGGTTTTTGAGTGTACTGGAATAAAGCCAGTCCTCACATTATCAGACAAATGCTTAAGTATGAATGGTTATTCTTTCAGTTTTTTGTAGAGCATTGTATGTGGCAGTAAAATCAAGAATAGCCTCCATGTGTATTAAAAGATTAGATATAGGATGGAATCTATGTACACTGGAATACTATGCAGCCACCCTAAATTATTAAAAAGATGGTTACGTGACAGAAAGAACTCCACATTACAAAGTGAAGAAGACAAGTTAAAAGGGAGTATATAGGGTAGGCCTTATGGTATAATGGGTTAACCTATCAGTTGCAATGCCCCCATCCTATATGAGAGTGCCAGTTTGAGTCTTGGCTATGTTGCTTGTGATCTAGCTTCCTGTAAATGTACCTGGGAAGGTAGTGGATGATGCATGTGGGAGACCTAGATGGAGTTTCAGTCTTCTGGTCTTAGATTGGCTCAAGAGGGCCCTATAGCTCAGGGGTTAGAGCACTGGTCTTGTAGATTGGCTCAGCCCTGGCTGCTAAAAGCATTTGGGGAGCGAGTTAACAGAGAAAATCTCTCTCCTCCCAGCCCCTGACACCCTGTCTTTCAAGCAAATATTTTTTGAACATGGAGAGTCTCATATTCTTATTTTTAAAATGTTATTTTAATATTTTTTATTTAGAGTTTAGAATGATATATATATATAGTTTTTTAAAGTGGTTGTTTATCTCTGAATGGTGGGATCATGATTTTTTTTGTTTAAAGTACTTCCCTTATTACCTGAAATTTTGGCAATGCAGATGACAGATTTGGCAAATTAGGGAAAAACCAGACTGGTTGTTAAACTTTCAATCATCAGCTACAAATTACATACTGTTTTCAATATATATAAAAAGAGCAGTTTAGGATTCAATAATCTCTGAATTAATTCCTTACTGATTATACCATCACTAAGTAAACTGTAATGGACAAAGAAAAAAGGCACAAAAAACAGGTGCCATTTTCCTGCCCTGCTTAAGTGAGGCCTACGGAATGTTCCCTGATGGGAAAGTAATAACTTACAAGTTTTAGAGTCTAAATAAAATTGTCTTCACACACTGTTATCATTTTAAAGGTATTTCAAATTTCTCAGATCCTAAATTCTTGAAGTTCAAGTCTCTTAAAAATGACTTTCTCCAAGTGGTAGATTTGCTCCAGAAATATAGGCAAAAATGCAGAAAGAGAAGTATGCCATTTTGTCATTCGGAGAGGGTTCTGTTGCAATGATAAAAATCACATGATACTTGAGAATTGCTCTGTAACGTATTCTCTGTAAATGACAATTAAGAAAAAATAAAATTGATCCTTTGAAGGAAGGTGATACTCATTTTCAGCAAGGCATGCATTCTGGTTTGTTTTTCAAATCTATTCTGCAGAAAGCAATGTATACGTGGGTGCAGAGGGGAAGTTTGACACTATGCATTATACTATTTCTTATCATTGTTGTTATTAGAATGCATGATGATGAAGCAATGAAATCTAGCTAATATATGTAGTCTTTAAACTTACTAACACAGTAGATGCAATTTTTTCTATGCAGACTTCTCTCACATATATGTGTATGTACATATATGCTACATGAACCTTTCTAAATTTCAATTGTCTCACCTGCAAAATGGATACAATAATAGTACTTGACACTGTGGCTGTTAATAAGACTAAAGAAGGTAATCACCCATTAGTAGATATAGAGTTTGCCTGTGTCTGTTCCCCCATGCTTGCATGCACATGTGTGCATTCATACATAGAGACACACACACATCTACAGACTTCTAGTGAAAAGTTTTGACTTTAAATGGATAGCCACAATTTTGAGTTACAGAGAAGTCCAAATGATGTATTTGCCTTCCTTTCTTTGTTCTGTCACTTAATAGTTATGTCTTCCTAATTTTAAATTCTCTTCTGTAAGCAATGAAAACAATGTGAAAAACCCAGAATGCTATCTGGTACAGAGTAAAAGCTGGATATTTCTAATACTTGATATTGTGAGGATCAAATCCCAAAGCTTTTAGCCTCAAGATTTTATTGTATGCTTTAGTCTACATAGATTCATCCAATCACTATGACATTTTTTAGCCACTTTTGGGAAAATGAGACAAGATGCATATAGATGTTTAAAGATGTCATTTTCAGATTAGCCTATAAAAACAAATACTTAATAAAGATCAGCCAGGAAATCAGAATTTATCAAACTTCTTGCATTTTATTTGTTTTAGAAACCATCAGGTACTACAGGTATTTATATTCTTAGGGAGCATTGAAAATTTTTCATAACTATTTTTCCTTCTCAGGAGTATGTAAGTAACGGGATATTGCCAGACCACTTTCTACTACTACTCTGCTTTAGGATTTCAGTTGTCTGAACAGATTTGTCCCTTAGGGTAGATAGAAGTTATTTCTAGAGATTCCAGCCTCACTTGAATGATGCATGTGAGGTAAGACACAAATGGTAAGACATGGGTTATACCCTCACACCCATCACACAAGCCTGGGTTTGAGCACTAGCTCTGCCTCCTTGCCTCCTGCTGTTGTGGAGCCTAGGAGGCAGTGATGATGGCTAAAATGACTGAATTCCTGCCACTCACAGGGGAGATTAACACTGAGTTCCCAGCTCCTGGCTTAGGCCTGAGTCAGCCTTTGCCATTGCTGACTTTCAGAGAGCAAATGAGTGATAAGAGATCTATGTCTGTGCCTCTGCCTCTCAAATACACAGAGAACAAAAATACACACCGAGAGCTTTTTCACTTAAAATAATATGCGTGGCTACAAGCAATTTAGTGTTGATTAATAGCAGGAGACTGCAGCCAGGATAGAGGCTGGTCTTTTATACTATCTTAAGGATTTTGGATTTTAGATGTGCAACTGTGTGTAATTATAAGATGATTTTTGGTGATCATGGAGTAGATGAACTTGGAGGACAAAGCAAAGATCAGACATTGATTGGATATGAGCCTCAGAGAAGAAGTCCAAAAAAATTTTAAGTTTTATAGCCTACATATTTTGGAGACTGCTGGTCCATCATTTAATATAAGATGCACATTCAATAAGAGAAGTTTGAGATGTGTTAAATTGGGGACAGTTTTAAAACATTCAGGTAAGCTCAAGAAAGGCAATACCAACAAAATAATCTGCCTAACAAATGTCCAAACGCTATGAATGAACATTTTTCAAAAGAAGAAATACAAATGATGGATATACACAAAGAAGCTCAAGAATCACAAGCTACAAGGAAAAAGCAAATAGAAACTGCAAAAAGTTATCACCTCACCACAGTTAGAATGATTATACAAAAATTTAAAAATAACAAATCCTAATGAGAACGTGGAAAAAGGAAAATCACTATTCAGTGGGAATGCAAATTAGTATACCCATTATGGAGAACAGTGTTGCTTTCCTCAATAAACTACAAATAGATCTACCTTATGACCCAACTAGTTCACTTCTGGGATTACATCTACAGGAAGTGAAGTCAGCATATGAAAGTGACACCTGTTCTCGCATGTTTGCAGCAGTCCAATTCAGAAAGACAGCAATATGGAATCCATTTTGATGTGCATCAACTATTGACTGGGCAAGCAAAATGTGGTATATAAACATGACAGACTATCACTGAGCCCTAGAAATGTCTAAAATCCTGATATTTGCAAAAATAAAAATAGGTGTAACTGGAGATCATTATGCTAAGTGAAATAAATCTGAGGCAGTAGAATAAGAAAAATTACATGCCTTCCTTCATGTATGGAAGTTAATACAAAGGGAGTATAAAAATGTTTGTGCTTGTATGCAAAATATAGTTAAAAATACCATCTTCACTGCATTATATCATCTATGTGACAATATATTCTTCACTTTATGATCATAGTTATGAATTCTACATTATGTGCTATTTAATGTCCCTATTTTGAAGAAAATACCATATTTTTATAGGTATATAATATCTACACACCAACATGAACCTAGAAAAATGTTAAACACCATTAAACCCTAGAACAAAAAATGCTTTTTTTAAAAATAAAAAGCTTTGGGGTACAAATCATAAAAGAAATACCATACTGTATTCCATAAACATATAAAATACTGTTTATAAAATACTTAATGAAAAACCTCAGGACAATCTAAGGATAAAAATTCTGTTAAATATCTAACAGGCTATTCAGTATTACAGGGCTGAGGAGTGGGGCAGGCAAAAAAACTGTAAGATTTGGAAGAATCATCACACAGACAGGAACAGAAGAATCAGTCAGGTATGTACATAGACAGAGTGGGGCAGTGGACTAATAATCAAATGCTGAGAAACACTGATATTTAGGAGATGGGCATAAGAAGAGAAAGACAGAAAATATTCAGAGAGGCACAGACAGAAGTAGTAAAGTAGTACATGTTATAGAACACAAGGTCATAAATGGAGAGTTTCAGAAAAAAAAAGAGGTGGGGGCAGAAGTAACAATATCATAGGTTAGAGAAAGATGCAGTAAAATAAAGACCAAAAACTATCATATTTTAAAATATTGAGGTCATTAGAGACCTTAATGAGAGCAATTTTAGTGAAATAAGGGGAATAGAATCCAGATTGCAGAAGGCCAAGGAATAAGTGAAAGCAATGAATATAACTTACACTCGCATTTCCCATGACCCTGGAAGAAGTGATATTTTCTGAGTGGAAACAGGTAGCTTGTGCGTGACAAGCTCACACCACTTCTAGCTGCAACTGATCTGCTCAGAGCTTTGTTTCTTTGTTTTTATTTTCTTCTCGCACAAGAGTGATCCACTGACTGAGCCAGAGAAGGCAATATTCATAAGTTCGCCAATATTTTGGATATGACATGATTTTTCACGAAAGGCACTACTTAATGGGGCAATTAACAAGATGAAAAAGAACAAAATGAACTGGTAAACAGAAGTAAATGCAAATAATTTTGTTTAAGGTTTTTGTAGTGAGTTTCTGTTCTAAAAAAAAAAAAGCCTAAAATGTAACAAATAAGTTAATTCTGTGATGTAATTTTCAATATTGTGGCAAATTTTATTTTTAAAATAGACCATCAAATTCACTACAAAATTATTTCTTACAGCAGTTTTCATTTTATAACCACATAAGCATATCTTGCCTTATGATCTTATAAATGCTTATTTCATTGATCACTGAGACATATAAAAGCCTAAGTATACATTTGTCTGATTTTTGTATCAGGAACCCCAGCCAACACCATGGTGTGCTATACTAATGAATGATTAATAATAATGTGAATAGAGAAAATGTACAGAGAACTGAATTACCACAGGATATGATACTCTTCTACAATGATACAGGAAAGCCGGACACATATTTCAATCCTAGCTTTATCCTCATGTGAGAAATACAACTTTACTAAGTTATCGAGTTAGTACTGTAATAAAATTGGAATTTGAGAGTTGTTCACTAGCAGAGTTTCACTTAAATATAAAGATGCTGAGTTCTATCACAAAGTCTTGTAGGTATTAATGCCATTTTGTCCAGCCTACTTATACAACAGATTCTCAGTATTAGGAACCCTGAGGGCACCATGTATAACTAGATCTGAAGCTAAATCTTTCTATTATTAACTTCTGCATCAACAATCACACTAAGCAAATGTTGACTTTATTTTCATCTGTTTTATAGTTACTTCTTAAAAAAATCCTATTTCATTGAAAAGCAAAGATACAGAGAGAGGTAAAGGAAAAGAGAAATATTTCCCATCCGCTGGTTCACTCCCCAAATGTCCACAAGAGCCAGGACCAGGCCAGGCCAAAGCAAGTGCTTCTGGGTTTCCAATATGGCTCACAGGGCACAAGGACTTGGGCCATCTTCTGCCTTTTTTTCCCCCATAACTGATAACAGAGAGCTGTATTGGAAGTGGAGCAGCTGGGACTTGAACCATGCATTATATGGGCTGCTGACACTGTAGAGAGCTGCTTAACTTGCTGCACTATAGCACTCAGCTCCTACAATTACTTACTTGTTTGAAAGAGGGGCCAGTACTGTGGTTTAATGGGTTAAGCTGCTGCTTGCAATCCCCGTATTCCACATGGAGGACCAGCTGGAGTCTTAGTTTCATTTTCAGTCCAGCTCACAGATAATGTGCATGGGAAGGCAATGGAAGATGTCCTAAGTCTCTGGGCCCGATCATTTGTGTGAAAGACTTGGATGAATTTCTTGTCTCCTGGCTTCAACCATTATGGCTGTTTCAGAAGTGAATCCACAGGAGGAAGATCTATGAATCTCCCTCAGTCACTCTGTTTTTAAATAAATAAATACAAAAGAGAGGGAGCTAGATAGGTAGGTAGGTAGGTAGGTAGGTAGATAGATAGATAGAGAAGATAGAAGATGAGTGTGCTTCTATCCACTGGTTCACTTCTCAAATGTCCACAACAGCCAGGACTGAGCCAGAGCCAAGAATTTATAACTTAATCTAGGTCTTGTACATGAGTGATAAGGATTAAATTATTTGGGCCAGGATTTGTTGCCTCCCAGGATCTGCTTAAATAGCAAGGTGGTACTGGGACTCAAACCTAAGTATTCTAACATGGGACTTGAGTCTTCTAATTGGCAATTCAGTTGCTGTGCAAAATGTACCATTTTAAACTTTTATAAAATTGTTAAAGATAAATGAGTTCATGCCAATTTTTACGTGTTGATATTTAAGTAACAATATATTATAAATAATATTAAGGTCATTAATGAAGACTCAAAAATTTTGGATACTCTTAAAAGGATGAATTAAGTCACTTTTGCTACTCCTAAAATTTGAAAACAGGGGTGGGTGCTATGAGGCAATGGGTTAAGTCAGAGCATGCAGTGCTGGTATTCCATGTGGGTTTGAGTTTGAGACTCAGATGCTCCATTCATTCTTCTTTTTGCTAATGTGCTTGAGAAAGCAGTAGAGAATGGCTCAAGTGCTTGCGATCCTGCACCAATGTGGGAGACCCAGAATAAGCTCCAGGTTCCTGGCTTCATATCAGCCAGCTTTGGCCATTACAATCATTTGGGGACAGAAGATGAAAAATCTCTCTGTATGTCTCTCCCATTCTTTGGGTAACTCTGCTTTGCAAATAAATACATACATAAATAAATCTTTAAAAAAAATACTTGAGAAACAAAGTTGTTATTCCCAAGCATAGGCTTTCCTCCCATCACGTCATAATCTAACCCATTTTTCCAAGGAGTCTTCTCCAAGAGACCTTACTACCCGGCTCAAAAGCTCAAAGTGGATTCTAAACAAGACTCACCGGCTTAATACTGATTTGAATCCCAATTGGTGAAAAAAAAGAGAGAGAGAGAAGAGAGAGAGAGAGAAAAGGCAACATTAAAAATAGTAACAAGCTAACTTGTTACAGGATTTCAAAAAAATCTCAATGATTAAAAGGCGCTGCAAGGTGAAACACAGGAAGATAAACACAGATTTACTCAAAAGGAAGCAGCTGGGGGAGATCAGAATATAACAAATTCGGCTATAAAATCTGTGCCAGTTAAAAAAACAAGGAAAGGCGATACTTCCAGTTACTGTTGTTTGTTTTTACAGCAATCTCATTTTGACCAATCAAATTTTCCCCAACTCACTATTACCCTACTACTCATCCTGGAATCTAGCTAGGTTGACTTCATAAACATCCCACAAACACTCCTACACATATTCCAGATTTCTGTTTATAGGGAGACTGTCTTTACAAGTCCAGCCTTCATTGTCCTGTCCAAATCTCACCTCAAACCTCCAGCCTGAACTTTCTCTGGATTCCATCAGTATACATGCAGCTTGTACCATATAACCCAGCTTCTAATTACAGCTGGTTTAACACTGTATAAATTTCATGTATTCGCTTTTCATGAAGATAGATCGGGTATGGCAAAACATGTATCACCTATCTTTTAAAAGACTTATTTATTTGAAAGGCAGAGTGACAGAAGGGAACAGACATGGAAACAGAGACAGAGACATTTTTTCATCTGATGGTCCATATACAAATGCCTGCAAAATCCAGCAGCTGGGAACTTCATGAATATTTCCCACACGGCTGGCAGGGACCCAAGCGAATGAGCCATTATCCACTGGTTTCCCAAGTGCTTTATCAGTGTGCTGGATTGGAACCGGGTAGCTTGGACTTTAACTGGGCAATTTGATACAGATATCGGTGTTCAGCTATGCCACATGACCTGCAGCTTTCCTATTTACTTTCTCTGTACTAAACAGCCAAGCAATAAATGTATATTGATTTTTTTCTCTGAATAAAACTTTCATGAGCATTTACAGACATATAAATATGTCATCTGTAACCAAATCTACATATTTGTTTGGAACAATAGTTTATAAACTCTCTGTTTTCCACACATTCTTTCCAAAGCAGATCGTGCATATATTCCTTCTAAAAGACAGTCTGTTGGGGTTATTTAATTACCCTTAAAAAACATTTCAGCATTGAATAATTTTATTGCATTTTAATTAGGTTTTATTAGATTTACTAGATTACTTAGTAAAATAAAATGTTGAGTAGTATAAAAGTTCATAGTACAATTTCATTTTTTTCCTTTTCTCTAAGTAATACAAATAGAGGGGAATTCTACTAAAAATGTAAAGTATGTTCCATGATGATTCCTTTCATGAACAGGCTTATCCTGAATCACTATCACGGTACCAACTTAAGTATTAAGACTTTTCCTTCCATCTTCATTTGTCTTGACCTCTTCATAGCACATGACAATGGTTCTTCGAAATTATTTATTTGAAACACAGAAACTCATGCACATGGAGCTCCATTTACTAGTTCATTTCTCAAATGCTCAGAATAGCTGAGGTCAGACCAGGACCAAATCCAGGAAAAAGCCCAGGACTGCAATCCATAATGCTTGACATGGATGGCAGGGACATCACTACTGATTTTCAAGGTCTGTGTGACACTGAAATCAGAATCATCAGCTGGTTACGGAGTGTAGGATCTCTGATTTGGTACATGGTTGTCAGAACTGGCATTTTAATTGAAAAGAAGGCAGGGAAAAGGAGAGGAGGGAGAGACAGATCTTCAGTATGTTGGTTTACTCTCTCAGTGGTCTCAACAGCTGGGGTGGCCCAGGTAGCAAGAATCCTGGGACTCCATGTGGTTTTTAACATGGGTGTTGGGCCAAGTACCAGCAGGTCACTGGATCAGATGCAGAGGAGCTGGGGTGCAAAAATGCCATTCACATGGGATGCAGACATTGCAGATGGTGACTTAACCTGGTATGCCACAGCACTGACCCATTGCTCTATTCTTTAATTTATTCCTTGTGAGATTTTCGGTGTTTTATATGTTCTTACTTCACATACTTGTTTTATATACTTTCCAAAAGTATAATCATCTACATGAAAAAAATGGTACCTCCTGTATGCAAAGGGAGTTCAATTCTGCATTTCCCAGGCTCTAGACAGTAGCTTCAATTACCTTCTGAGGTATTTCTCCAGATTATTTCAAATTTCCTAATTTCATCCTATTTCCTCCTTTTCATGTTTTCTTGTTTTAATGACTTGGAGTCATTTATGGGATGCATTTGTATTTCCCCAAAATTCATTTGTTGGAGTTTCTAATTCTCAGTAAGAACAAGATGATCCAGTCTTGAGTTTATTAGAACTGGTGTTCTAATAAAAATGGAGACAAACATATACTATGAAAGGTCATGAGAAGATGACGGCATTGATCAAAGTAATCACTTTCCCATTCAAAGAATGCCAACATTTCCAGAAACCCCAGGGATCCTAGATCAGATACTTCCCTAGCATGTTCAGAAGGAACATGACCCAGTTGACACCATAATATTGAACTTATAGTCTATGTGAGTTATGAGACAATATATTTCTGCTGATTAGGCCATTCAGTTTGCAGTATTTTAGAACAGAAGCCCTAACAAACTAAGATAGCTATCATATAACATGCCATAAAATAAATAATAGCTCCCCCCTTTCTTGTTATTATTCTATTTTATTTTTAATTTTATGATACACTTCATGGGCTCTGGGATTTCCCTTCTCCCTTCCCCAAATTCCCTCACCTCTACTGATTTTCCCCATATTATTACAATAGTATAGTCTTTCATAACCAGTCATAGGCTCATAATTCCGTTATTTAAGTATATGCTGACATTGTGGATACAGACAATGGCAAACAGTCCAGCATCCTATTTTTAAGATACACCCAGCTGTTTCAATGGGAGTCTACTTTGATTTGGAAGTAGAGATGCATACAGCATTGTATCTTCACAGCTGAATATGATAGTCTCTATTACACAGTTACCATACATCCCCTTAAATGAAAAGCAACCAAACAAAATCAACAACTGGAATAAAGTTTACAGATTTTACAACATCATGGAGTTATATAACATGCTAGTGAATAATGTGTCAATGAAGAAATGAAAAAAAAAAGAAAGCAAAAAACCTTCCTGGAGAAAATGATGTTACTGTATGATCTCTGGGTCAGTGAAGAATTCAACAAGAAAAAAAGTAACTATTTTGAATAAACAAAAATAAAAATAAAAACATCATGGCCCATGAGTGGCAGCAAAAACAGTATTGAAAGGGCTATTGATCTTGTAATTTACATGATGGTTGCCTTTTATCAGAGAGAACATATGGTATTTGTCCTTTTGGGATTGAGTTATTTTGTTGAGCATAATGGTCTCTAGTTGGGACCACTTGGTTGTCCTTCCCCCTTTTAATACTTATGTCTGATTCTTCAACAAATTCTGTCAGTCATAATTACTCAACCATCTTTGCATCTACTACGTCATCATCATCTTCACTACTACACTACTACTGCCCCAGGGCAGGCCTTCATTTTCTATTGCCTAGGTTGTCATCATAGATTCTCTAGGGAGACAGTCTTGCCTCTAGCCTCACCCCCATTGAATCAAACATCCACATCATTTCCGGACATAATCATTCCATGAAGGCTCGACATAAGTTAAAGCCTGAGATGACTGCCCAATATCCAAGCAGTAAAATTAATAAATTAATTAATTAAACTCCTCTCGTGGCTGTTTAGCTTTCCAGCCTCTCACATTTGTACTCTGGCAATTCTGAACAGTTGGTTCTTCCTTGAATATAACATGTTCGCCTAGTGCCTTCACAAATGCTGCTTCCTTTCTTGGATCATGCTTCTCTTTCTTTTCCTACCCAAGAAACTCCTACTCATCTGTTAAGATTCAGCTTGCGATTTATGCTGTGATTTCCCCAGTGCAATCTGTCCTCCCCCACTGTGCTGTGAGCTCTATCAAGGCAGGAAATACCTTTTTCATCTGCCTTCCTGGGGCCTGGAATATAATGGGTACTTAATAAATGATCTTTGAATGAATACACAAATGTACACATTTCCTTGTTCATCATATACCCCTTCCAAAAAAAGCAAAAATATTACATCATAATATTCACTTGAATAAGTAATTCTGTGGTATGTATTCAAATTATCCTTTAGGTAAGTGAACTCAGCTTTAATTCTCCTTCTTAGTAAAGAGTTAGACATATCCATCTTTCATTGTTGCTCAAGACATATTGCAAATTTTAATTTTTTCATGTCTTTGAAGCCTGCAACAAGAGAGTTCTACTGCTGATCTGTTAGTTCAATGGTCATTATAGGGCAGAATTAAATTCATCTTTCTACTCTTTAGATCTTTAAAGTTTTTTTATATCTGTCAAGTCTCCTTACACATCGTGTAGAAAAATCAAAGGCAGTCAATTTTATGTTACAACATACAGTGACATAGGAGAAATGAAACATTGCATTACTACAGAATGTCTAATTGCTACTTTCTACTTCAATAACCCAAATTACACTTGATACCATTTTATTTTCTGAACAGAAAGAGTTAGGTGGCCCTCATTTCTCACAGGTAGTATAGGTTAACGATCCTCTCCCCCGACCACCCTGCCAAGCATGCAGTGAGCTCAGTCATCGCTTACTATTGCCTCTAGGTAGCAAATCTTTGGGAGAATCATTATTATCTTGAAACAGCAAGAAAAACATTCCTGAAAATACATAATTCCCTCTTCTTCCTCTCCACACAGGATGAACCTAGCAGCACACACACACAGAGCTTAGTTAATACATCACAAAACATATTGCCAAAAAAAATACCGAGTGCTTGTGAAAATAGTAGCAAGTGCTTTCGGACCATAGCATTGAAACTGTTTTACTAAACCTTTAATGTGAATTTGCTCAATGGGACTGTGCATACAGGTGTAGAACAATTATTAGATTTGATATCTGAATGAACTCAGGTTCCCATTAGAGCTTGACTGCTTCAATGACCCCATTATTTTGCTTCCACTGCTCCCCAAACTGATCAACTTAATTATTCTGATTAACGAAACATTTAGGACATGAATTTCTTATTTGTTTTAAACCATATGGGACATCTAAAAGAGCTTCCCTTTAAAGAATTAGCATACAGAAGAAATGACTGTATATTAGAGGCTTGGAAGTAGGGCAGGACCAAGATCCATCCAGGACACATATAACTACACTTTGCCAGAATAGTTCTTCTGTTTAGACACCTTCTTGGTGCCAGTTGTTATTCTTTAGCAATTTCACTTTGCTACACTCAAAATGGAAATCACTAATTCGGTACTTGGAGGAAGGGACTGAAATCTTGTGTCCTCTACTGTAATAGATTTGTATTCTTAAAACAGCTAATGTTCAGAAAGGAAAATGAAATGCTTTGCAGAGCAAGGCAGTTAAGAGAGAATAAAGAAAAAGAAATAAATAGCACATGGAAAGGTAAGGAAGATAGCCTTTCATAGGTTGAGAATTGAGGGCAAATCACGATTCCTAACAAGAAGCAATATCATATTTGAAATACCGGATTTTTTTGTCATTAAGATTATGTGAAATAGTTAATCAGCAAAAATATGAAAGTGCTTCGAAAAGTCCATAGAAACGGAATTAAAGATATATAGTGCAAAAACTGAAATCCATACAGTTTTTTTTTTTTAGGATTTTTTGAAATTTATTTAATGGCAGTTACAGAGAGAGATGGACAGACACACACACACACACACACACACACACACACACACACACACAGAAGGCTGCAACTCCATCCTGGACTCCCACACCAAAAAGGGCTCAAGTACTTGATTCATCTTCTGATGATTTCCCAAGTACATTTGTGGGGACCTGGATTAGAAGTGGAGCAGCCAGGAGGTAAGCAATTCTCCAATGGGATGCTGGCATCACAGACAGTGGCTTAACCCACTGTGCCATTTTACCAACATCCCATACAGCTTTCTGATAATTCATATTTTCTTTCAGCCTTTGAAAACCCCTTGGGTTCAGGCCTGGCCGATGTGGCCTAGTGGCTAAAGTCCTCCCCTTGAAAGCCCCGGGATCCCATATGGGCGCCGGTTTTAATCCCGGCAGCTCCACTTCCCATCCAGCTCCCTGCTTGTGGCCTGGGAAAGCAGTCGAGGATGAGGACGGCCCAAAGCTTTGGAACCCTGCACCCACGTGGGAGACCCGGAAGAGGTTCCTGGTCCCGGCATCAGATTGGCGCGTACCGGCCCATTGCGGCTCACTTGGGGAGTGAAACATCGGATGTAAGATCTTCCTCTCTGTCTCTCCTCCTCTCTGTATATCCGGCTTTCCAATAATAATAAAATCTTAAAAAAAAAAAAAAAGAAAGAAAAAAGAAAACCCCTTTGGTTCATTCATTTATCATTTTGTGTTGAAAGATATTTTATTATATTTTCCACAAACTTTCTGAAGTATCCTTGTATATTGACTGAAAATTCACCATGGTTTCTTTTTTTTTAAGATTTATTTATTTATTTATTTATTATTTTTTATTATTTTAATTCATTAATTACATTGTATTATGTGACACAGTTTCATAGGTACTTGGGTTCTCCCCACCCCTCCCCAAACCCTCCCACCATGGTGGATTCCTCCACCTTGTTGCATAACCACAGCTCAAGTTCAGTTGAGATTCCCCCATTGCAAGCGTATACCAAACATAGAGTCCAGCATCTTATTGTCCAGTCAAGTTCAACGGCTTCTTAGGTATACCCTCTCTGGTCTGAAGACAGAGCCAGCAGAGTATCATCCCAGTCAATTGAAAGCTCCAACATACCATCAGCAAAAATTTACATCACCATGGAATTAATTGACATAGTAATGAGTAACCAATATGGTAAAAGTAAATGCGAGTTCCTAGCCACCTTCTGTGACCACCTCACTTACATTTCAATTTTAGTTTATACACAACATATAACATTCATAACATAACATGTTATACATAACATCATATCATCTTAAATTAAGGCAAACATGTGGTATTTAACCTTTTGGGATTGGCTCATTTCCCTTAGCCTTATGGTTTCCAGTTTGGCCCATTTGGCCACAAAGAACTGCATTTTGTTTTTTTTAATAGCTGAGTAGTATTCCATGGAGTAGATGAACCATAGCTTTCTTATCCAATCCTCTGTTGATGGGCATTTTGGTTGCTTCCATATTTTTGCAATTACTGATTTATTTATTTTTATTACAAAGTCAGATATACAGAGAGGAGAGACAGAGAGGAAGAGCTTCCCTCCGATGATTCACTCCCCAAGTGAGCGCAACGGCTGGAGCTGAGCCGATCCGAAGCCGGGAACCAGGAACCTCTTCCAGGTCTCCCACGTAGGTGCAGGGTCCCAAAGCTTTGGGCCATCCTCGACTGCTTTCCCAGGCCACAAGTAGGGAGCTGGATGGGAAGTGGAGCTGCCGGGATTAGAACCAGTGCCCACATGGGATCCCGGCGTGTTCAATGCCAGGACTTTAGCTGCTAGGCCACGCCACAGGGCCCCACCATGGTTTCTTAATTGATGTTTTTATTTACCACCTATAATACTGATCCTTATTTCAGTTTACGTTGATGAGTATTAAAATGTTATATGTTTGCCAATAGGAAAAGAAGAAGGCATGAAAGTATCACTGTTTTCCAAAGTTTCACAGATGCCAGCTTATTTCTTATCAGTGAATGCATTTGCCCTTAAAAAGAATGAAACTGACACAAAATGGTCCCTCTGGTCTGTTGCCTCCTTTCACTAATGATAATGTAACGGCTGCTGAGCCTGCAATAAACGTGTTCATGTCCAGTCGGATTGCCATCATTTACAATCCAATCTGATTTCTACAAAAATAAGTAAGTAAATAAATAAATAAATAAATAAATAAATAAAGAAGGAAGGAAGGAAATCACAAGAGACTAGCCCAAGTCCCTACTTCGAGGCAGTCACTGACATCCGCCTTCACTTTGTACTTCTGCTCAAAGCACCTGATTTGACAAAGCACACAGAGAAATGAGGAGACAAAGTGCGAAGAGAACTCTGGAGAGGAGTGTCTTCATCTCATCTCCGCAACTCTCCACCAGGAGTCAATAAAGATTGCTTCACACAGTCCCACTTTAACAATTGCAGATGAAAGCGTGAAGAGGAACTTGCATGCTGTTCCTTACACTGTTTTCCTAAAGAGGGGTGTCATCATGGCTCAGCCTCAGTGGGGCTCCTCTCCTCCTCTGGTCCCACCCTTTCTATTTGAACAGTAAATCGCTTAAATAACACAAGTTCCCAGGAGGTCAGGCAGCCATGCATGCCTCCTGCAAGCATGGAAGCCCAAACGGAAAAGAGCTGTCTATAATAAAAAAGCAGTCTGTCTTCTGTAAAAGAATTTTTTTAATAACAGAGGCTGGGTAAAATGATCTGCTCTTGTGTCCTCCTACTGTTTTTATACAAAGCGGCTACCATATTTTTCTTCTTCGGCTACATCTACCTACAGACTGTCAAAAGCAAACGACTTTTCCCCTTACAGTGCCATAATCATCTACTGTATTTTTAATGCAGTCAAGACAAATTTTCTTATTATAAAATAGTAGTGACAATCCTGGTATTCCCAGTGTAAAATGATATATTTGAAATACAATAATCATAAAAGCAGCCTATCCATAATTACCATTTTTAAATTAAATAAAATATCAACATTTTTTATTCATGCTTAGGTTAACATTTGCAATCAGTTGTTTGCAATATTTAAATGCAAATGAATATGTTATGAAAAAACTTTAGAAAAAACAAGTAAACTTGAAGATTGGTTCTTTGTTGCATGGCTTACTGTCCTTATCACTCACCCTGCAGCTTCATCACCTAACACGAAAGAAAAAACTCAGATTTGATGTTAGTGTGGTCATCCCATCATTCCTGTAGGCTATGTCTCTGTGACCACCAACTGTGACTCACTCAATTTTGAACATGCACTAAATGGTTATTTAGACTCTAAGTGGGTCTATTTTAATAAAATGTGCCATGGTAACAGGGATGAATAAATACAACCTAATTCACAAGATTCTGAAACATGCAGATTGGAAGCTGATTATACATCTGGATAATAACTACATGTCAGCTTGTGCATTTAAAACTAACTTTGGTAGCGATGATGGAGCCTGTATGATTAAAGGTCAAGGATAAGAACAAGTAGAGGCAACGTCTGAGTGTTTTTTTCTTAGGACAAAGAGCTCAGAAAACTAACCATGTTACTATGAAATATATGAGTAAATAGAAGATCGTAGTAGTAGGAGGGAAGATTTGGAAACAATGGTCTCACCCTGGTTAACTAGGTAAACATCGTCAAAAATTAAAACTAATTTTTTTTTTAAAAAAGATCTTACTGATGAATTGTGAAGAAAATTTCATTCTTGCTTTGCTCCCTCAAGTTAAACTCCCTGGCTAAAGTATACTACAAAGAATCTTAGCTGACATTTTGTTAGACATGATTACTTTCCCCAAGTATCTACAGTACTTCCCATATTTTTTGACAACCATTACATTGTGCACTGTATGACTGGCTACAGTTTGTTTCTTCTTACAATACTCTTTACCAAGGGAAGCGTTCCTCTGTGTTTCATCATAAACTTGAAGACTAATTATCCCTACATTTTCTCTTTCCTGGGACTATTTCCAAATGCATCCATCCCTCCTCATGGCATCAAGCAGAAAGGAGTTTTGATAACACAACAGTTTTCCATTCATGCACAACAATACAATAACAAGCTTTAAGTAGATGGATTTGAACAGTCTTGTGTCGGACCCGGCGCCGTGGCCTAGCAGCTAAAGTCCTCGCCTTGAACGTGACGGGATCCCATATGGGAACCTGTTCTGGTCCCGGCAGCTCCACTTCCCATCCAGCTCCCTGCTTATGGCCTGGGAAAGCAGTCAAGGACGGCATAAAGCCTTGGGACCCTGCACCTGTGTGGGAGAACTGGAAGAAGCTCCTGGCTCCTGGCTTCAGATTGGCGCAGCACTGGCAGTTGTGCTCACTTGGGGAGTGAATCATTGAACGGAAGATCTTCCTCTCTGTGTCTCCTCCTCTCTATATATCTGTCTGACTTTGTAATGAAAATGAAATAAATCTTAAAAGAGTCTTGTGAATTTATATAGTAATTTGAAGTTAGTGAATAGAACAGAGGTTTTTGAACCTGAAGGGAATTTGTGAATTATCTGTAGTCCAACTGTAGTCCAGCTTGATATTTTATAGACAATGATGCTACCTTCCAGAAAATAGAATTTACTGATCAAAAATAATACACACAACAAATATATGGAACTATAAGACCTAAATCAAGGAATGGCATATAAAGTAATGAGATATATAACTGCAAATATTCAATCACTCATTTTTTGGGCAGTTATGATTAAGCTTTGGCAAAACATACTTTTGAAGAAACATAGTAATACATGACAGACCATGATCATCTGATAATCATATATAATAATCATTCCGGTTAGGTAATTATGCAGTTACAGTGAATTTGAAACTGCTGCAACTTATAATAATGCAACATCTAGCAATTCACTTCTTTTGAAAGGGAAACTTCATCAGCTCCTATAATCTGCATTAATTTTTAAAAAATATATATTTATTTTCATTTTGCTTGGAATTGGGGAAAGAGATAGAAACAGAGAAAGAAGACAGACAGGCCTTCTGTCATCTGGCGCACTCCCAAAATGCCCATGCCAACCTGCAGTAGACTAGGCAGAAGGCAGGAGTCCAGAGCACAAGGATGGGATTGCATGTGTGTGCCAGGGGACAAAGTGCCTGAGCACCTGCTGCTTTCCTGGGTGTGTAGCAGCAGCAAGCTGGAATTGGAAACAGGGCCATGACTTGAACACCTGAAGATTCATATACATTCACACATGCACACATGTGCACGTACATGTAGGTAGAGATGCATATATCTGACACTTGGCACCATGTCTTTATTAAAATGTGTATTAGATATAGTTAAGATTGAAAGGTCAAAAGCTCTTCTGGCAAATGCAAGTTCAAAAGCCCAATACTGCCACCTCTGGAAACCTCAAGTGTCACATTGTTGATACAGTTCAAAGCTGCTACTATCCCATTAATGCTCACTGTCACCTCTTTTGTCAATCTTTGTCCTTACCTTAATCCTATTTACATACAGTATGTGTATTAGTATTCAGGACAGTGTCTGCATGGTTTGGCTGTGAGCTGGGTATTTTAATTTAGGTTGATTGGTAATAAAACATAATTCAAAGCCAACTGTCAGGTGAATAAGTTAAATGAGAACTCTGTTTCATAAAGTCTCTGTTTCCAATTATTCCCTGGAATTTGAATGAGCTGTACATCATCAACAGAGGTATTTAGAAGTTGACTAGAAAGCAATACCTTTCTTTGCAGGCATTTTTTATGCCACTTGCTATTGGGTATCTGTTTTAAAATGCTGTAAAATACTGTCCTTTCACTCACTGATTTCAACTCTGTAATTCTCTTTCTGAACAATTACCTTCTCACCTAGCTTCCTCACTCCCGTGAGCCATAAAGATAGTGACTAGAGCAAAAGGAGATGGGTGTTTATGCACACATGGTTTATATAAATGAATCTCATTACATTATAGCTGCATTTCCTATTTCTAAAATATTTCACTTTCCTCCAGGATATTCCCTTTCATTCTGCTAAAAAAAGATTATTTTCCAATTAATCATTCTATATGGTTCATAATGGTAAGTTTTCCTGCTTTCACTTTAAAACACCGGTTAGTGGAAACTGTACACATTTCAATTTCAGCAATATTCCAGCACTTGTAGAGAAACTAAGATCGCATTCATCTCAGTGCAGCCCTAATAACATCAAGTGATGAGTCACAAATATTTCTCATACCTGATATGACTTGGTGTACCAATCAATGTTTGATGCTTTAATTTATATTCCTTGTATTTTTAAATTTAGGATTCTCTAAAAGATTTTGGGGTTTTGTATGGCTTATGGTAACATGCAATAATATATTCATTTCCTGTTATTATTGGTCAGCATGCCAACTTCATGCTCCCCTTAAATGAAATTTCACGAAGTTTTAACAGCTTCTAAATTTTATGCAACTGACATCATTAAAGTAGTAGAGAATCTTGCTTTATATTCAGATTTCACTTAAACTATTTGTATAATTTTCATTGCTTTATATCAAATTTTCTAAACGCCTTACAAAGAAATTTTGTAGGGTCTGGCGCATTAGCCTAGTGGCTAAAGTCCTCATCTTGCATACCCAGAATTCCATATGGGCGCTGGTTCCAATCCCAGCAGCCCCACTTCCTATCCTGCTCCCTGCTTGTGACCTGGGATAGCAGTAGTGGACAGCCCAAAACCTTGGGACCCTGCATCCACATGGGAGACCTGGAAGAAGCTCTGGGCTTCTGGCCTTAGATTGGCTCAGCTCCGGCCCTTGTGGCCACTTGGGGAGTGGATCAACGGACACAAGATCTTCCTCTCAGTCTCTCCTCTTCTCTGTGTATCTGCTTTTTCAATGAAAATAAAATAAATCTTAAAAAAAATTGTAATAACAGCATACATGCTTAAGTGAGGAAAACAAATATACTTCAATAACATTTTGTTCTGCAGTGACAGGAAGAGAAGGAGAGAGAAAATGAAGAGAGAGAGTGTGTGCTCTTCTATCTGCTGGTTTACCATCCCAAAGCCCACAACAGCCAGGACTATGCCAAACCAAAGCCAGAAGCTAGGAACTTCATCTTGGTCTCCCACATGGGTGGCAGGAGCCCAAGCACTTGGTCAACTCCCTCTATTGCCTTTCCACAAGCAGTAGCAGGGAGCTGGAAAACATCACAATGATTTGGGATGCTGACATTTCACGTGGTAGATAGAAATCTTTTGCTAAAATGTTTTCTAAAATATCACTATGCATGTTTAAAACTACACTATAACTCATAATACTAAGTGAAGCTCTTTTCATTGGTAGCAAGCTACTTAAAAGGCACCATGGCAGGGGTGGGGATTTGGCACAGCAGTTAACATGCTAATTGGGATGCTTGTGGGTTTCAGTCCTGGCTCTGCTTCTGGTCCCAGCTTCCTCCTGATGCACACCCTGAGAGGCAAAAGAGGCTCAAGTGTAAGTCCCCGACACTCACGGGAGAAATCTGGGTTGAGTTCCGGGCTTCTGACTTCTGCAGGTATCTGGGGAGTGAACCCACAGTTAGAAGATGTCTGTCTTTCAGATGAAATGAAAATAAAAATAAGGGAGAGGGTCAGTGCCTTGGCAAAGCAAGCTAAGCATCCGCCTATGGTACCAGCATCCTATGTGTGTGGCAGTGCATGTCCCAGTTGCTCCACTTGTGATCCAGCTCCCTGTTTCTGGATTAGGAAGACAGTGGAGGATGGCTCAGGTTCTTAGGTCCAGGTATCCATATGGGAGACCTGGAGGAAGCTACTGGTTTCTGGTCAGCTCAGCTGTAGCCATTGTGGGCATTTGGGGAGTGAATCTGTGGATAAGCTTTCTCTGTCTCTCCTTCTCTCAGTAATTTTGCCCTTCCAATAAAAATTAAAATGCTTAAAATTAAGTTTTTAAAAGATTTATTTATTTTTATTTGAAAGGCAGACACAGAGAGAAATATCTTCCATCACTCACCATGTTGCCACAATGGCCAGAGTTGAGCCAATTCAAAATCAAGAGCTGGGAGCTTCTTCTGGGTTTCTTGCATGGGTACAGGGGGCCAAGGCTTTGGGTCATACTCCATTGCTTTCCCAAGGCCACAAGCAGGAAGCTAGATGAAAAGTGCCCATGTGGGATGCCGGTGTTTGCAAGGCAATGATTTGGCAAATAAGCCATTGCGTCAAGCCCCCAAAAGGCAGCACTTTAAAAAGGAAAGAATGTTCTGGACCAGAAGAGAACTATACACTGAACCGATGCTTAGTTTTGTCAAGCAAGAATGGGGATAATACTAAAAGAGTAGGGATAATAATCTAAAAATCCAGATCTCAGATGGTCACAATCAAGATCAAATAAATTCTGTTCTGTAGCATGTCAGGCAATGATGTGTTGCATATAGCAGATCATCACTTCCTCCAGTGTGTTAGGTACATATAAATCCAAACCTCAGTTTCCAATGCTTAATAAATACATCTCAATGTGTCAACTTGAGGCAAGGCAGAGGGAACATTCGACTGACAAAGAAAAGTCCAGATAGAGCAAACATTAGAAGTGAGAGAGACGTAATAAGGCAGTGACAAGTTTACATGTGCAGTATTTATTTAACAGGGGCAAAGAATTCATATTGTGGAGGGATTAAAAATGTAGATTGTTAGGATTTATGAGCAAAAGATTCTCATTTTTCTCATTACTATAACAAACAGTGATCAAAAAATGCCTCATCAGACTTACTGTAAAGAAGGGAACTGCAACTTCAATTAAGTCCTTGATTTATAGATAATGTTGCAACATCATACACAATGAACATCATTTTCTACTACAATCTATTTGCAAAGATATGTGTATGTGTTTTAGGGAATATGATGGGGAATCATTTTTCATTTCATTCTTTTCAAATTAGTATGCACTAAAATAACTATTACCGAAACAAAATGCAAATGAATGTTAAACTACTTATACTCTTTCAAATTCTTTTCCAATAGATGTCTACATACACACATTATTATAGGTATAATCAGTGTTTATATACTCACTTCTGATCTAATTCTTTCATTTAACACTGTTACGTGTATATATTTCCATGAATTATCAATCAGTGGTATTCCCATCAAGTTGTATCTGCTTCCCTTTAGTGTCTCTAACACCTTACTTTGGTTTTAGACATTACAATTGCTTCATGTTGGTACATTACTGACATATTAATTTACACTTCTCTCCTCATCTGGTGAAAAGCTTGTGTTTCCATGCGATGATTTATTATGATATGACATTTACATGTAAGATTTCTTCACCTTTATCGGTATGTAAGTGGTCTTGTGAAACAATTCTGTAGGCCTCTCAGAGCTATTTTGTCCAATATTAGCATAACAAAATTTGATGACAAATTTGTTACGAACTCTTGGGGATGGGGGGTACAATTCATATCTTCTCTCTGTAAATACTTTCTACATAGCAGACATTCAAGGTATTTCATTTGAATGGTATTTTCCCCTAGTTTAAAAAAAATACCAACATGATAAGAACATTGTCTCTTAAGGAGCTTTCACTATATCAGCATTTTGTTTTTTGGGGGTTTTTTTATTTTACTTTATTTTTTTTATTATTAAATTTATTCATTAATTACATTGTGTTGTAATTTCACAGGAACTGGGATTCTCCCCACACTTCCCCATACCCTCCCCCCATGGTGGGTTCCTCCACCTTGTTGCATAACCACAGTTCAAGTTCAGTTGCACCTCAGCATTTTGTACATATATGCAATGAGTAAAAAATACATGTTTATTTGAAAAATGTGTTAAAAGAGATTTTCAAGGAAATATTTCTCATATTCCCTAATACGAAGCAGATATCCTCTTAGCTCCATCCCAGGTATTTCTCAGAAAAAAAAGAAGGTTATTTAGATTCAAGTCCTTACAAAATCTAAGGGGTCATTTTTAAAATTGTTTCTAATATCAAAGTACTCTGAAGAATACTGATTCTTCTAGGACAACCGTAAATAGTAAGAGTTTCCCATGCTTATAGAGATAAACTTATAAGATGGGGACAGGGAAACAGATTCTGAAATGTAACAGAGATCACATAGCTATTTATATGGGACCTGATTTCACGGTATCAGTGTTGGGTATTATTATAAATGAACCGTTGGAAGATTAAAACTTAAAACTGGGGCAAATGCGGTGGTCAACAGGCACCAGGATCCCATATTGCTGCCAGTTCATGTTCAAGCTGCTTCACTTCCCCCCATCCAGCAACATGTTTAAGGCCTGGGAAAACAGTGGAGGAGACCCAAGAACTAAGGACACTGCATCCATGTAGGAAACCTGGAAGAAGCTCCCAGCTCCTGGTTTTGTTTTGGCCAAGCTGTGGCTGTCACAGTTATTTGAGGAATGAGACAGTGGATTGAAGATCTTTTCCTCTCTTTCTCTCCTCTTTATAAATCTGCCTTTCCAATGAAAATAAATTGTTAAGAAACAAGAGCATTGTAAAACTGCAACATAATAAATATTTCAAGAATATCACAAATATACACAAATAGGTTGAATAGAAAATCAGCATGATACAGTAAAATACAAATGGTATAGGGAATGGGGTAAAAATAACAGTGATGCTATCAAATATGGCTTAAGGTGCTATGCCTCTACCTAACAACTTAAATGGCCAATAATGTAATGTGCCCCAGAAAACTGTTACTGCGATTAAAAAACTGACTCTAGTGCTTCAACAAACACTGACATCAGAGACACATGTGTGAAGAGTCTAGACAGAATCATTTTACAAAATGGGTGCTGGGAGAAAAAGTGAATGATCTATGTAAAGATATTATTTTATGCCACTGTCAGTATGAATTAAGCATAACCAAATTACACATCATAATTAGACACTTTGCTATTTTATCTACATTTCTAAATGTCTACTTTGTCTCAACAAAATACATAAATATATTATTAGGAAATGGGTCTCATATATCATATTTGCTACAAAAATTTTTTGAGCTTTATAAGAAATCTTTTATTTTTTGATATGATTTTTTTACTTCTTTTTATTATTATCATTTTATGATACAGTTCCATAGGCCCTGAGATTTCCCTTATCCCCTCCCCAAACCCCTCCCCCCACACTGAGTCCCCCTATATCATTACAATAGTACAATTCCCCATAAACAGTCATGGACATGCAGGCATGGATGATGGCAGGGAGTCCAGCATCCTATTATCAAAATATAGTAAACAGTTTTGGGCCCGGCCGATGTGGTTTGAGGCTGAAGTCCTCGCCTTGAATGCCCCGGGATCCCATATGGGCGCCGGTTCTAATCCCGGCAGCTCCACTTCCCATCCAGCTCCCTGCTTGTGGCCTGGGAGGGCAGTTGAGGACGGCCCAATGCACTGGGACTCTGCACCCACGTGGGAGACCTGGAAGAGGTTCCTGGTTCCCGGATTCGGATTGGTGCACACAGGCCCATTGCGGTCACTTGGGGAGTGAATCATCGGATGGAAGATCTTCCTCTCTGTCTCTCCTCCTCTCTGCATATCTGACTTTGTAATAAAATGAATAAATCTTTAAAAAAATATGTAGTAAACAGTTTCACCAAGAGTCCATCTTTGTCTAGAAGTAGAGATGCATACTGCATTGTATCCTCACATCTGGATATGATAGTCTCCATTACACGGTTACTACACATCCCCTTAAATGAAAAGCCACAATACAAAATCAACAACAGGAAGAAAAAAAGAAATTTACAATGCCATGAAGTTAAATAACTTGCTGCTAGATATGATAGTCTCAATTACACAGTCACTATACATCCCCTTAAATGAAAAGCTGCAAAATAAAATAAACAGCAGGAAGAAAAAAAATTAACAACAGCATGAAGTTAAATAACATGCTACTGAAGAATGACTAATGTGTTGCTGAAGAAATGAAAACGAAAATCAAGAACCTTCTTGAAGAAAATGCTTCTGTGTGATCTATGAGTCACTGAAGAAAAAGAATAGTGCCCACCAATACCAAAGGCAAACGCGAAGAACATTCCACTAAAATAACAACTGAAGACTAAATCAATGAACAACTCATTGCTAAAACGACAGAACCAAATTACCACTTATTTGTATTAAACCTGAATGTAAACATATTAAACTCATCAATCAAACATCATAGATTAGTAGACTGCATTAAAATACAAAACCCATCTATTTGTAGCCTACACAAGACACATTTCACCAACAAAAATCAGTGGAAACTGTATCTCACGAATTTTGATTTTTTTGTTAGTTTCATCTCTTCAAAACACTTTCTTCTGACCAATGCTACAATATTTTGAACTCAGAGTTGTATATACTTAGCTCAGAAACATAGTATGAACTGTCGTTACATAGCATTTGGATTGTAATGCAAATGTGTTGTGAGTTACATATGCCAACAAATCTGTACATTAGGAAGTATGAACTCTTCTTGTAAATCAGAAGGGTGAGCCTCCAAGAAAGTGAAAATCAAGCTCAAGGTCATTGACTTAATAAGTGGTAGACATATGTGGAGTTTCATTGCCCATAACCTGACCCACCACACCATATGGTCTCCACAATCACTGAGATTCTAGGTGTGTGACTTTGACAAGATGATGTTTTGTGTAAAACAGGGGAGTCAAAAATAGGACAAGAACAAGAAGTTTTGAAATTCACAAATGGATTACTGTCACATTAATAACTCTTATCACACACTTTTAATCTAAAATCAGGAAACTACAAAATTCATGATATTTTGAGCTCCAATATTCTGGATGGGAGGCACAAAGTGATGCTTTGTAGAAAGGAATGGCTTGTCCTCCTTTACTTCTCTTATGAAGCAACCATATCTGTAGAGTATACGAATGGATCTGAACCACTTTTTACAACATGATAGTTCTGGGGGTAGGAATTTGGTGTAGGATGTAAGCCACTGCTTGGGACATCCACAACCCATATCAGAGTTCCTGGGTTCAAATCCGCGCTCCACTTCTTATCCAACTTTAATGCCCACTATGGGAGGATCAGGTGATGGCTCAAATTTGGGTCCACGTTGAATAAATGAAAGACCTGGAAAGAGTTCATCTCTTCATCTTTTAAAATAAATAAATAAATAATAATATTTATTATTTTAGAATGATTATATAATTTATATCATTGTATATAATTTATGTTACTATTATTTATATAATAATTTATATGATGATGTCAGTCCAAAGTATTTCATTACAGTCACCTAAATGGACTAAGATAATCCTTATTTTGAACAAACTTGGGTTTTGGTAAACAAGTTTGTACCTGTCCTAAGAAAACCTTTAAAAATTCATGGACTCTGCGTATGGCCTCACATATCCAGCATACTTTTTCAACAAAAAAGTTTCAGTGTTCTAGCCTTTCATAGCAAAATATTGCCTCCAGTTCTGAGTTTATAACAGTCTGATCTAGTGTGGTGCTCTCTAGTCTGATGAAGCACCAGGCTCCTTTTAAAAAAGAGCAGCAGCCAGAATCCCCAGTCACATACAAAGACCCCAATCATATACAAAGGAAGTAGAATGCTCTCTGGATGCCAATCTCTTTCCTGATGCTGACCAACAGCAGGATAAACATTGGTACTACAGTATATTCGTTAACTAACTTTAATGAAATGGTACTGCTCAGTTCTGGATCTCTTTTTAAGCACTGAGCTGGAGAAGTGGAAGCATGGCAGCCTGTGAATGCCAACTGGCTGTGTTCCTGTCTCCCTCCACGTGTTACTGAAGTTCACTCACAGCTTCTTGACGCCCTTAGGAGACTTCTGAGAGCTTCCTGCAGTGTCTCCCTAAAAGCCTGGCAATTCATTTTCAGTGACCTGAGAACAGCTGAGTGTCAAATGCAAACTCCCCAACTTCAGTTTTCAAAACTTTTTGATGAGACACAGCATTTTCTCCAGGTAATTAGGGTGATAGAGTTTAAAATTGAATGAAATATTTTAAATGTAAAATTATCCTCCAATTAAAAAAAAGAAAGGCTGGTCTGTGTTTTTGTTTGTTTGTTTGTTTTTTGTTTGTGTTTTTTTTTTTTTGGTTGGTTGCAATGATAGTTAAGAAAAGAAAAAAAAATAGAAATAAAAACCAATCAACCATAAAAACAAAACACAGACCAGCATGGTGGCTCAACAGCCTAACCCTTTGTCTACAATGCTGACATCTCATAAGATCTCTTGTTCGAATCCCAGCTGCTCTATTTCTACTCCAGCTCTCTGCTTATGGACTGGAAAAACAGTGGGGAATGGCCCCAGTCCTTGGGTCCCTTCACCCATGTGGGAGACCACAAAGAAATCCCTGGCTCCCAGCTTTGAATCAGCTCAGCTCTGGCTGTTGCTGCCATTTGGGGAGTGAACCAATAGATGGAAAATCCCTCCATCTCTGTTTCTCTGTAATAATCTGCCTTCCAAATAAATAAACCTTAAAAATATTCACTCTTCTTCACAGTGATAATGGAAAGTAAATCAGATGATAAGCCTCAATTTAGACATATTATTAGTCTCTCATATTTCATTTACTGTCATCAGTCCTTCCAATTGGCCCTTCCTCCTATTAGTTGCTTTGCAATTTAATCCTCCTTTTACATATTTAAAGAGCTTAACGTTTATCATTGTTTCATTTTTAAAATGGTACTTCCCATTCTAGGAAGCCTTATTAATTTTATAATATTCCATTTCAGATTGTAAGATAAATAATTTCTAGCTTTCTCAGATATGTCTCAATTGTTATGAGGGCTTATTATGAATTAAAAAAATCAATTAGCAGAAATTTAATTTTCTGTGGACATTTCACCAGAAAATAGTGAAGACAAGACGGCAATGATTTTAATGCAGTTGTTTTACTACATGAAAGAAATGTAATTCCATGCTATTTTTTCCAAGTTGCTTTGCAAAATTCAACTATACTTACTTTTGGGGATATCTTTCTTCATTTATACCACAAAACGATGATGTTGGTTTAAGTAATAACCACCATGATGTTTCCTTCCTCTATAAGTCTAGGCAATTGTGAATTGTTCAGTGGCCTTAAGAACTGTCTTAATTTTAAACTCTGTCCGGAACACAGCTTGCTTTTGTCAGTTAATATTGTTGGATGATGTGTTAAGCAAGAAAAATGGAAAGAGTACTGAGAACTTGAATTCAAGAATCTTTAGGCTCGAATTCTGGCTCAGCTTCATTCAAGCCAGGAAGCTAAGAGTAAGTCACTTCACCTGTAAAATGAGGACAACCCTACATCATTATGTTCACATATTTCTTCTAAAGATCAAATACAATATTATAAAATTAAAGTAGTTTATAAAAATAGCTTCCTAGGTAACTACAAAATTTTATTATAATTGTTTTATTAACTGCAAGTCTTATCTAAAGATAGACCATCTTTCAAGTGCACTAATTTATCTCTATTCTATTATTGCTTCTGTACTTTATCATAAGATATCTTGAAAAATACTCATGTTACTATGGCTATATTCATAGTAAAATATTTATACATTGTTACTCCTATTTACCATTTTTTTAAGTTCAGGTTCTTCAGCACAAACCATTCTGATGATGCTTAAAACAAGACTACCAAATGACACTATCATGATCTGAAAATGTGTTGCAAAGTCCATTGGTAAGTCTTAGCAAATGTTAGAGCATCTCTAAAGCAAGGCAGATTCTCAAGATGGGTAACAATCCCTGAAGTTAGTACAAAGATTCACCAGGGTACAGGGGAAAGGTCTACTTGATGCCCAAAGGTCAAGTGGCACAAGTTCAATGATGAGTAAAGCAAAAAGTCACTTAGCATTATGATTGGTGATGCCAAATCAGTGCAGGGTAATTTAAGAGACATACAGTCAAAATGGATACCTTAATCTATCTCTCTTCATTTTTGACCAAAAAAAATGTAGAAAAGCCAACAACTAAAAATGTCTCTAGGCAGCAGCCACCTGTTAAGCAGCAGTCAGTAGGCTATGTAGTTGAATCACAATTCAAAGGCACCATAGTGGAGGATAATTCACAGACTTACAGAGAAATTATCTTTACAAATCTATTAAGAATGGTCCTATTGGAGTGATTATCACTCCCAAATAAGTGGTTTATTTTTCTTTTATGTATTTATCAAGACAATGTAGAAATCTAAAAGAATTAGCCTAAGGGACCTAAATCAAATGACACAACTGTCATATATGGCAGTTGTATAGCTACTCTTGTGAAGTGTGCTTTTTCCTGTTAGTCCTTTTTTTTTTTCCATTTACAAATCAATTCAACTGAAGAGTTTAGGGAGAGAACTATTAAATAATAGCATTATAAATTATAAATAATGTTATAAAATGCTATGATTTACAATAAATACATTACTTTGATGTTGGCTAAAGTGTAACACAGGAGGTACAATTCATAAGCCCCAATTTGATAGTTTGGAGTTTGAAGCAGCTTGTTTTCTTAGATCTCATAGTATGTAAACACTATACATTTCAAGATAAACATTCAAATAAAATGCTACCAGTATATTTTGTTTATCTTGGTTAGATATGAGATTTTTTCTGGAAAAAAATTTTTTGCACAAAAAGGTGTTGGAAAATCATTGCTTCAATCTCTTCTTCCAAATTATTTCCAGGCACCTCCATCTAAAACTCAAATTCATGATGACTCTCTTCTGCTTAAAGCTTCTTAAAGGATTCAGTATCAGACAAGACATTCAAACTCCTCCGAATCAGAACTATTCTTGCTGTTGTCTAGTAGTCCAGCCTCATTCCCTATCTTGTTCCTTCATAGCCTAAATCAAGCCTTAACATACTCTTAATTTATAGCATCATTGGGACTTCAGCAAAGCCATAATGCCCTCTAACCACCTAAGGTATGTGTCCAATATCTAAGCTACTGACTCCACAGTTTAAACTATTATGATTCCCCAGTAAAACCACTCATTACACTTCAAAATTCAATCTAAATATAAAGCCTCCCTAGCAGGCTTCCTTCTTTACCTAGCAAAAAGCTATGTCTTCCTTCTATTGCATTCAGTCCGCAATCTGCATACATTACCATCCTCTAATTCAACAAGCTTTAATGTATTGTTTGTTTTCATCTTGGTTTCCCCAACTAGACTGTGAGTTGTATGAGGACAGGGACATTCTCTAATCTTTGAATCCTTGCTACTTAAGATGGAATCTGATTTCTAGGTGTTACGTAATAGATACATTTGAATAACTCAAGGGTGGCTAATTCAGAATTCATCACAGTTGCCTAGGGACTAGCATCAATGTTTACCTTTGTTTAGCAGACCCTTCCCCATAGATAATCTAAAATTAATAGCTTAAGTAAGATTATACGGAGAATATTTAAAATGCTTAGGAGAACTGACTTTTCAAATCCCCTCAAGTACTTTATAAGCATCAATTTACATACAAACAATTGATATGCTAATTACAATTTAGCCATATTTGTTCATTAAGACTGTGTCCTTGTGGGCCTCTACTAGGGGATGTTTAGAATGAGTGAAACTTTTAAACTCAGTTCCAGGTTCTATACATAATAGAAACAAGTTAAAATCCTTTTTCTTATATGTATTTTCTAATTCAAATAATTTTTTCAAAATCAAAATTTTGGTTTTCTAAAACTTGCAAGATATTTTATTTACTACTTCATTTTAAGACAAACTGAAATATGTTTTATTGCTTTAAGAACTAAGAAATATGTACAAGACTATTGGTATAGACCATCTCTTATATTTTATACAGCTCCAAGTCTCTGGCATGAGATAGAATACCTTCTGCCATCTACCATCTGCTCTTTATTCTCTTTGATATATTCCACCTCCATAATTTGCTACGCTATACAACCAAACCTAGTGACCAGTATATCAGTTCTATGCCTCTCATTCTTAAGGTACACAAGATCTTATCATGACCCCATTTACTCATATCACTGTTTTTTTGAGGTGTGAGAGTGTCCTTCACACCCTTAAAACCATGAATTCATCTGTGAACTCCAATATCTTTAACTCAAAAGACATTCCTCAGTTACATTTTTTTGTCATGTAAAACGATGTTATAGTCTTTCTTTTATTCATGTTCTCACAGCACATTTTTGGAACACATATTACAGTACTTATGATACCATATTATAATTATATATTTATGTCTACTGTCTTATGAAGTCCTTGAGTGCAGGGGACTTCATGTTATTCATTTTTCTATCCCAAGCATCTAAGATTGTAACTGGCAGAAAGATTTTTGCTGTGAGTTGAATTGTGTCCTCCACAAAGGTATGTGGAAATTTTAACCTCTAGAACTTGTGAAAGTTGCATTTCTTGGGATTGATGGGCTCTGTAGATGCAATCAAGTTAAGATGAGGTCATACTGCATTGTTTTGGACTTTAAGTGGAATGACAGGTATGTTTATTAGGAGAAAGAAATTGGGATATGCAGAGACACAGAATTGGAAGAAGCCATGTGATGACATATGCAGACACTGGAGTGAAACAACTGTTAAGTCAAAAAACTGCAAACATTACTGAGAAGCAATTGAAAACAGAAGACATGGAATGGACTCTCCCTTACAGCCTCTAGAAGGAGCCAATCCCATTCATACTCTGATGTCAAAACCTAGCCTCCAGAATAAATTTCTGTTAAGTCACCTAGTTTGTGGTAATATGTTACAGCAGACATAAAACCTAATACAACATCCCACACATTTTTAATGAATGAAAATTAAATGCATAGTGACTAACAAAGTTGGTTTTTTGTTTTGCTTGTTTGGTTTTTTTACTCAGTAGAGGAATCTACATTCAACCAGTTCTGCAAAGTCAGCCTCTCAGTCAGCATAATGGACAATACTGTCACAATCTCCACAGGTGTTTAATTCCACAATAATTTGGGTTGGAGGAAATAAAGTAATTGTAAAAGCCTTGGATAATTGACTGTGTCACCCTAACGTTATTCTCACTGGAGTTGGAGTAGATATCTCAAAGGAACAATTGGAAGATCTAGATCACAAATGAGCCTCCAAAATTGCTTCTCTGTTATAGTATATTCCCTTTTAAGTTTTGACTGAAATATTATGGTATTAAACAGGCCACACTGGTAGCTCTTCTGTGCAGCAGTTAAGACACTGCGTAGAATGCTCACATCTCGTACCATCGAAGTTCCCAGATGCTGGTCTTGGAAGCACTCCCAATTAGAGTTTCCAAATTACACCCAGGAGGCAATAGGTGGTGGCTCGGTTATTTGGGTTCCTATCCGATTGAGACCAAGATTGAATTCCTAGACCCATCTTGCCCAGGCCTGGCCATTAGGGACATTTGAGAAGTAAATCAGGCAGTGAGATTTATTCATTCATTCTCTTTCTCCCTCCCTTCCTTCAAATAAAAATTAAAAGAAATGCTTGATGCATTAGTTACAATTCTATTGTGGACAGCTGCATCTCATATCACATATCTAGGTTCAAGTCCTGGCTCTACTTCTCATTCCATCTTTCTACTAGTGTGCACCTGAGAAGGAAGTACGGTTGGCCGAGTAGTTTGGGCTCCACCACCCATGTGTCTGACTTGAATTGAGTTCCCAACTTCCAGCTTCTTCTTGGCCCAATCCCAGCTGTTGTAAGAATTTGAAGAGTGAGCTAGTAGATGGAAGATCTCCATTTTTTGTCTGTACTTTCTATCAGCCTTACAAATATGCAAAGATTGATCATATGATGCTGGAGCCCTCATGGGAATGTTCCCCAATCTTGTGGCAGAATGACAGACTAATCAGGACTGTTGCCAAGCCTGATATTGTAGATAAGATCTATTGCAAGGCAAGTTTGGTTTTGTTGTTGTTGTTGTTTTGTTTTGTTTTTGCTTTTTTAAAGGCATAGTAATGAACACAGTGAAGCCATATCTGAAACTGGGAAAGCTATTGCTTCTAAAATAATTTAATTAACACAGCCTTTGTTAAACAAACAGCCATCCCCAACGATCATGTAAAGCACTATTGTATATGAAAGGCTTACCACAGTATTATTTAAAATCAATATAAAATTATCTTTTACTCATTTTTTCAATATGTAGAAAAAATTTTTCTACCTTACTATCTTTGATTTCCTATCCTGACATTGATTTCTGGGTTTATTATAGGATTTCAGCTTCTTCATCTCTGTTTCTATCTTTCTTAATAACGTTTTCTCCCACTCCCCTTAATTATAACTACAGACCATCATATTCATTATAATGATATCTCTGTAAAAGGATTTCAACTCTCATTTTTGTAGCTAGCTCTTCCTTCTTAATTCCCTCACTTAAAAAGAGAAGATTAAATATTGAAGGCAAAAGAAGATTGAACTACTTAAGAGTTTGCATTGTAAGTTCTTTCCTGAAGAATGTAGATCTGGTTTGCAGGCGATAGGCCTGCCACTGTTTCTTTTTTTTTTTTTTTAAAGATTTATTCATTTTATTACAGCCAGATATACAGAGAGGAGGAGAGACAGAGAGGAAGATCTTCCCTCCGATGATTCACTCCCCAAGTGAGCTGCAACGGGCCGGTGCGCACCAATCCGAATCCGGGAACCAGGAACCTCTTCCGGGTCTCCCACACGGGTGCAGTGTCCCAATGCATTGGGCCGTCCTCAACTGCCCTCCCAGGCCACAAGCAGGGAGCTGGATGGGAAGTGGAGCTGCCGGGATTAGAACCGGCGCCCACATGGGATCCCGGGGCTTTCAAGGCGAGGACTTTAGCTGCTAGGCCACACCCGCCAGGCCCGCCACTGTTTCTTCGTGGGTACTAAAGTTACCATGATCAGGAAGTAACAGACCTCAATGTTACCAATATTTTTTCCTGTCCAGTGATGCGTATTGGTGAAAACAGATTAGTAAACCCAGAAAGAGGAGCTGGCATTGTGCTGCAATAGGTTAAGTTGCAGCTTGCAGTACCTGCCTCCCATATTGGAGTACTAGTTTGAGTCCCAGGTGCTCCATCTCTAATCTGGCTTCCTGTTAATGCACCTGGAAGATGATTAGAGATGGCCCAGGAGCCTGGGTTCCTACCACTCATACAAGAGACCAAGATGGCCTCAGGGGACCCTGGCTTTGGACTTGCCCAGATCTGACTTTTGGGCTTTCTGAGAGTAAACCTGCAGATGGAACATCTTTTCTGTTTCTTTCACTCTGTGTCATTCTGCCTTTCAAATAAATAAATAAATCATAAAAAGTTTAAATACAGAAAGAGACATACATTAATGATGAAGACACCAGAAACACAGATTGCGAAGTGCCAAAGAAATACACACCAAATGTCCCAGCAGTCTGTTTTTTAAAACTGCTTCCGGAAGATCTGAGATGAAACCTATTTATAATCTGTCTACAGTGAAGCCCAACACTAACACTGAGAGATCTACATCTGCCTCATTGTCAGTTCTTGGGTTCACAGCAGCACTCATTCCGGAAAATCTGTATGGAACATACTAGTTTGTGAACCACTACTGAAACATTAGACATTATTGGTTTTTATTTATGCATTACACACTTGGAGGAACTATTATCGTTCACGTAGTACCAGAAACTAATCTAAGAACATTAGAAATACAAATTCATTTAATCTTCGTAACTCCAGGAAAAATACACTCTCATGATCTCTGCTTTAGATGAGGAAAATGAAACATGGAAAAGTCAAATAACTTGACCAAGTCCTACAATTACATAGTTGCAGAGCTAGGTTTCAAGTCCTGCTAGTCCCTCCATGTATCAACCACTAGCTGTGCTTGTAAATGATTTCTCTCTTTCTTAAAATTTATTACTATCATCATCATGTCATGATACACTTCAATAGGCCTTGGGATCTACCCTACCTTCACCCCAAGTTCCCTACCCCTACTGAGTTCCCCTATATTATTACTATAGCATAATTCTTTATAAACAGTCATATGTCCATCATTGCAAGCATGGACAATGGCAGAATGCAGCATCCCATTGTCAAGATATAGTTAACTGTTTCAGTGGTAGTCCATCTTTAATCTGGAAGTAGAGATGCCCACTGCATTGTATCCTCTCTCAGTGGTTTCCTTTTTATAAATATATGTGTAGAGCTATGGCTGAATTCTGTCTTCCCATATTCATATGTTGAAACATTAACTGTCAATACCACCAGAACGTGACTGTATTGAAAGATTGGCTTTTAAAGTGGCAGTTAAGTTAAAATAGGGTCATTTGGGTGGACCTTAATCCAATCTGCCTGGTGTGCTTATAAGAGATTAGAAACAAGACATACAGAGGTACAACCTTGTCATAACATGGCAAGAAGGCTGTGAGATACAACAGAAACCATCCCTGCTTCATCTTAGATTTCTAGCTTTCATAATTCTGAGGAAATACATTTCTGTTGTTTAAGCAACCTCATCTGGATTTTCGCTTGGCAGTCACAGCAAACCAATGCAAGCAGAAATGACTAATAAGAAATTCCCGACCTTGAAACTTCTGCATCTTAATCAAATTCCATTGCCTTTGGATTGTTCACATAGGTGCCTATGTCTATTGTTTTTCCAGATGGAATTGATATTGTTTAAAATAAACATTAGTTATCAGGAGATTTTCTTTTGGGTTTCTTTTATAGGGATGAAGTTGTCTAGTCACAAGAAAAAAACAGCAATCATGAAAGGGATTAAATGCTGACTGTTAAGGTAATGTTTTCAGAGGGAACAAAACCCAGTCTTCAGAGTACGAATTCTTAAATGTATTCTTGTGTGGTCTGAGTCCATCTATTTGAAAGCCCTGTATTTAATTCAGGTTGTACTAGTTGTTTACCCAATTTATTAGTTTACCTATTCATTTCCAAGATTTATCTCTTGACTTTTCATATTCTTTTCCCTAAACAGGAATAAACTCTTTAGTAGAGATAAGAGATCTAGTGGGGTTTTTTTTTTCTAGTTTTCCATAGACAGTAGTATACAGTAGGAGCTTAACAAATATCTTGGCAATTAATGAGTGTATTCCCCCCCCTTATACATCTTCATAAATTCATATTCTCAGAATCATTAAGTTTATAACTTATAAGTTAATGCAGGGATCATCTAGTTCAACAAGCTCATTTTATGCAGATAGAGATTACTAAGGCCTAGAGAGGCTTAGGGATCATATCAAAATCACAGTTTTGGACTAGATTTAGCTATCTGATTATCAGTCTATGCTCTTTTCATGATCTGCAACTGCTAGCCGAGTCAGTGTTAGCAATTAGAAATGATTCATGCTGAACTATGGAACATTTCACTAATTGTCTACAGTTTATGTTATAATTTGTTGAAGAATGGGAAGAAAGAAATGGGATTTTAATATATCCTGAGAATAAAGTCATATGTAAAATTCCAGCATGCTAGAAGACTTCATATTCTGGGAATTAACAGTGTGGTATCTACATAAGGTCTTTTAAAATTACTCATCGCAGTAAACAGATTATAAAGGGAAAATAAAAAGAAAGGCAACAGTAATATAATTGCTTTACTAAATAACATCAGTACAAACTTCAGTTTCAAAATTTATTCAGGCAACAAACAGGAAGTGTTACTAATATTTATCATCATTCCTAGCTGTGTCAAACTTGAAATCATACTCGGGTTGCTTGTGTTGGTGCCACTAGAAGAGATTACAAAGTCATTGGTCTTCTACCAATTTTTTCCTGTATGCCTCTTCTGCCTCTTAGTGGAGGGCCCTCTTGCTGCTCATAACTCTCTGGTGTGGGAGCTCAAAAAGGCACCATTCTTCCATTTCTTTGCCTCTTCAAATAAATGTTCTACATAATCTAGATAGCAACAAGAATGGAGTGGTTAACAGGGTGTGGTGAAGTATTGATGTCATTTGCAACTACCATTGTATTTTACAGAAAAATCTTGTATTAAATGCAGCCAATGTATGTATAGGTAAAAACAAAGTATATCTGAGGTTCAGTACATTCTAATTTGGGCATCTGTCCATTGGAGTTCTTGGAATATATCCTCTTTAGACAAGGAATGACTATGCACACAAATACTCAGGGGTAAAAGGAATTAGTCATGTAACAATTCACTTTCAATCACTCAGAAAAAATTCATATATATGTACAGAAAGAATGAGAAAAGAAATATTGTAAATTAATAATATTTGGGTATCTAGGTAAAGGGTATATAAAGCTACAGATTATATTATAACTTTTCATATGAAGTTCTTTTTCAAAATAAGATATAGTTTGAAAGCCTTAAACTATTTTGAATCTTAGTATAAATGTCAGCTTATCTCAAAATTTACATATATACTTAAGCAGGATCAAAAGCCTCAAGCTCAAATTTTAGCTTCAAAGGTCTACTTCACAATACGTTACACCCAAATACTGAACCCCTTTAACAAGTGAGTCTATCTCCAAACCTCATCACAGAAAGGTACATAAAAGCAAGTAAATTGAATCAAAATCTAAGTCACAACATCAAATAAATTGAAAGTATTTTAAAATTTGGTTCTTGTATTTTTCCTCTAAAATTAAACAAATGGCATTTAGGATCATCTCTACTCATGATTTGTAAATGAGTTGCTTCTTGATATGAGCTTTAATGTCCAAATAATTCATTAAGATCATGGATTCTCCTTTTTAAAGTAATGAACATTTGAACTTGCTTTATCAGTGGCTGGCAAACTCATACTTCTTTAGGACTTATTTCCACCTATTACTGTGACAAGAAAAAACTTTCAAAATCAACATAAATGCTTAGAGCAATTTCAGTCAATTAATTAACTCAAGACATGTCCTAGGAGATCAAGCAATCTCAGTGCTTTGACCAAAAAAACTCTTTTAAATATACACCCTTATTTATAATAGTTTGAAAGAAAGGGAGAGACATATCTTACATCTCCTGACTCATTTTCCAAACAGCTGCAATAGCTTGGACCAAAGCTGGGAGAAGGGAATTTAATCCACATCTCCTAGGTTGGTGAAAGGCATTCAATCACTTGCACTATTCTCACCTATTGTATCCCAGGGTGCACATTAACAGAAGGTTGGAATCAGATGTGAGCTGGGACATTGACCTAGGCACTCAATTGTATCATGCAGGCATTTCAAGTAGAGTCTTAACCAGTATGCCAAATGTATTGTGTAATAATTTTTATTTTAAGGTATCAGTTTGCACAGAGAACACAAGAAAAATTATACATGGCATGAACACAAAACCATTTACCCAAAAAATAAGCAAACTATTACCCTTTGTTTTAAAGGTATTGTGAACTTTGGCAAGAAGGAAGGTTGCATAAGCATTGAATACACAATGCCTAAATCACTGTACATTTAACTAAATTAGATTAGAAAATTAGGCCAGGTCACTAAGTGTGGGTGCCTTCTAGTGATGAAGAAAACCAACAGGGCTCACAGCACCCTCCTGACACGCCCCTGTTTCTAGCCAGAGGAAATGCTTGTTCTTTAGAGCATATTCAGAAAGGAGATGGAGAATGAGCACTCACAACAAAGGGTCTCAGGGAAATCATGGAGAGTGAATCATCTTGAGGCATGCTCTAAGTCCATGTATTGAAGAGAAAAGAGAAGAACAAATTATGTACATTGGAAATGATTGCAAGGGAGTAACTTTTGAATGCAGTGTTTACAATACTGGCATACCATGTAGCAGTGCATGGTTAAAATCCCAGGCTCTGTTTTCAAATTCCATCTTCCTAATAATATATACCCTGGGAGGTAGCAAGTGATACTTCAAAGATTTGAGTGCCTGTCACATATATGGAAAACTCAGAATGTGTTCATGGTTCCTGGTTTCAACCTAGCCCAGTTCTAGGTGTTGGGGGCGTGTAAGGAGTGACCCATCAAATAGAAGATCTGTCTATCTCTCTCCCTTTCCAATAAATACAAAATTTTAAAAGGAAAAAAATGATTTGTACGGGTGGTTGTTGAGCCTAGCAGTTAAGACACTGGGCTCACATTCTCTATTAGTGTTTGTGGGTTCGATACTTCACTTGGGATCCTAACTCCAGCTCCTTTCAGAGATACTGAGAAGCAGTGTGAATGTCTGAAATACCCTGATTCTTGTTACTCACCCCACTGGGAGACCTGGATTAAGTTCCAAGAGCCTGCCTTTAGCATGCCTTTGCTTTGGCTATTACAGGTGTTTAGGGAATAAGTCAGGACATGGGAAATCTCTGTCTCTCAACATTAGTAAAGAAAATAGGATATTAAAATTGTGTACATACCAAAAGTGTGTGTGTGTAAGAGAGAGAGAGAGAGAGAATAAATGAGTGGGAGTTTCAATTGTGCAAAGTATACAGAATCCTCACATTTGTTCATTTCCTTCTAGACAGAGGCAATTTCCATTATTGAGTATGAAAGAATGGGTTTGAATTTATACTGTTCTCAGTTGCTACTTGAGCATTTCCATCAGCATCACTTCGCCAAGACCAGTTTTAAGACTTGCCGTTAAATTGACTGCAATAGGACATCCCCTAACTCTATCATTTGCCACCTACAAGACCTTTTGCAACTCATTTAGATTCCTTGGTACTCTATTTCTTCAATATAAAATGGTACCTAATCTGCAAAATCTCTTTGTGGATTAGATGAGTTGAGAGCACTTGCCAAACATTGGCACATAAAATAATTCTTTGGGAGCAAAGATTGGAATACTACCACATGGATGAGGTAAAGAACATAGAAGCAGAAAGCAAGATAACAAGCATGCAATGTAAAGGCTGATTTTAAGCAGAGGTTTGGGTAGAAAATTCAGCATCTTTTGAAGCAAAAGCTCAGGGATGTGCTGACAAGTGTTAATTATCCACTAATGAATAACTGGGATTTGGCGTTCACTCCCTGACTTCTTTGTACTTTTTATTATACTCCTCTTATTATTTTTATAGACATTTATACTTTTCTTGTGCTAAGTCAGCAACAGCTGCAATAGAAGGTTTAGTCAATCTAATGGATAAATTCTTCTATATCTAAAGCAGAGTATGAGACAGACATACAATGTATCTGGAGTAGATATAAGACAGTTTCTTGTGGAGCTGTACCAGTCTGGAAGCTGATACCACTGATCCCTAGCAAGAGTGGTGAAAGGCAGAAACAATGAAGCAATCACATGCCCGGAGTACTTACTGGTGAGAAACTTTACAGTGGAGCCTCATTCCTTAATGTGAGTATACTGACAGGTGAACATGAGCTACATCTACATTCAAATGTCTTGTACAGAACTGAGTTCTGAATAGACATACTTCAGAATTGTGTATGCTACCACTTCCTCTCAACTTGTACCAAAAAGGAAAAAAAAAAAAACCAGAACAGAATACAGAATGCTAAATTTGAGCAAACTGCTTAATGGAATTTGAAAAAAAAAGTGATGTGAGTGACACACACGAGATCATGGAGTTCTACTGCATGGAGAGAAATTCACTGACTTACTGCCTAGCTGAAAATGTGACTGTCATCTTGTATTGCCAAGTGGATGGGCATCTATCAGTAGCCTGATGAGACCTTTAATGTGCTGACTGATGGTCCACAGTGTAACCTGGGTTAGAAAAACAGTGAGTGAAGAGAATAAAAAGGTTTTATGCCTATTCATCAATGTCTCTCGATTTTTGTGTGATTTTACTGGTATATAAAAATCTATGCATATATATATGTATAGTTGAAAACAAAAAATTAAAAGCTATATTTCATTTGATATAAACATTTCTATAGTAATAACAGAGAAGTCAGCTTTTCGGGACTGAGCTGTAATATCAGTAATTGTTACTTATCAGGATTTGACAATAAAATTTATATTAGGGGAGGGATTTTTTGCTTTTGAGAAAAACACTATTAAATCTCATTCAAATAAATGTGTTACCGTATTGGATTTTTCTTTGATTTTCAAAGAATCACCTTATAGATTTTGCTATTTGGATTTGGGTAATAACTCTAGCAGCTATACCTTTCCATTTTGGCTCTGTTACAAAGAGGAGGGAATTTTTTAAAAAGTAAAAACACCTTCTGAATTAAATTTATTCTTTTTTCCCATTTAGACTAAACTGAAAATTGGATATCCAATTTACCACTGAGAGGGTATTCAAACATTTCTGCTCAATCCCTCATTGCTTCTAAATTCACTCAAAGGCAAGATTATTAATTCCTCCTGACAGAAAATCAAGATTTAATGAGCAGCTGGCAGCCCTTAGGAATTACAGGGGAAATTTGATACAATGGTTTTGACTAAATAATATGCTTTTACAAGTATGAGAAATACATTTTGCAGAATAATGAACATACAGTAAATATTAGCTTGGATATTCAATTTTGGACAACTGATTAGTAGGGCATATATATTTTTTATCAACCCTAAAAAGCGATTTTTTTTGACATGGTTACCTATGCTATACCTTTTAGCAAAGCACCACAATATTTTCTTTCATTCATTGCTAATTGCACTAAACAGTTATGTGGCCTCTTATTAAGTGCAAGATCTTGTAGGAGACAGAACAAAATGATGTTTTCTGCTTTCAGGACTTAAAGTCTACTGGATGGTGGAGAGAAGACACAGAGATGACTGTGGCCCAAAGAAGAGTTAAGGTGCCATGGGAGAGGACTGGTAGCCCTACGAATGGGGTGAATATATGGGACCAATGTGTATTTATATAGGAGACCTCACCAAGAGAGAATTTATGTTTGGGGTGAACCTTGAAGAGTGGTTAGGGTGAAAGGAATGAAAAAATCCTCAGAGTAGGAAAGGGAAGTGGTATTGTCAAAGAAAAAGTATTGTCAAAGAAAATTCACTTACACTGGTGTATAGCATAGACGAGAAGAGTTCTAGAAAATACAGTCAAAACCATCTGTTGAAGGCCAAATCTTAGAAGGTCTCTCTGAGTTGTTTAGTCTCATACTTTCGTCTCAGCAATTAGATTCTTAGCAACCTTTGATGCAGAAACTGTTATGTCTCTGTTATTCCCATAGCAACCCAGTATACCATGCAATAAAACACAGTCGGTCTGCAATAAACTCAGTGGATTGAATGATTCACAAAATTATTTTTACAATGGAGTTTTTGAAAGTTGTTAATGCTTTCTTAAGCCTTCTCTTAAGTCTTTTTAAAAACACTATAAATTGCCTAAGATGAAAATGTGAATGGAGTGGTAACCTAATCACCCAATCTTTTAAGTTTCACATAAAAAAAGCCACTGCTAGAGCTCAAGTAGCATGTATAACCTGGTGCCCCTGCAACCAAAACTGGCAAAGCAATGTCTTGTGATATATTTTATAGTAAATCTGACTCCTAATCCGTAAACATGGCATGGCCTATGTGATTTTTACATAGGATTTTAGCTTTCAGATATCCTCCATAGAAAAATAACATCAAAACTAAAATTGATGCAGAAAAATGGAGATTCAGTAACACTGTCTTGGGCATGCATTTGATTTCTGGTCTCCTCTTTCTTTGGAGGAACACTGTAAAACTAAAAAAAGAAGCTGCTACTAATTCATTTAAAATCCTCATTTAGTTGACAGTGTGACAACTGAATCAGTTTGATTTGAAATACTCTATACACGGGCTAACACATCACATAAAGGAATATGCATTTAAATATGTATGGTATTGATTTAACAGTCTATTAGCTTTCACTTCTTGAGAAGAGAGTATGTTTTATATGCATGGAATACAATATAAATAAGCTTTACCAGTTTCCTCTTCCCATGCTGCTATAATTTCATGTGATATGATTTCATGTGTGTCTCTGTGACAGTAAGGAGGTGACAAATGAAGATGTTCAATAATGAAGGATCCTTCTTGTGTTTTTGATTAATAGATTTAATGTGAATTAATCTTTTTTCTATCAAGGGTCAATCACTTAATAAAGAAAGTTCAACAATTATTATAATAAAGCAGCAAAGAGTTTATATCTAAAGTTACTGACAGATCGAACAGTGACAGATACATCATAGTGTCTGACACTAACAGGTGTCCAATGTCTACCAAATGAAGGAAATACAAATATTTCACATGACCTTTAGCTTTTAAGAGTATCAAAAATAAAATAGGTTGAGACATTTGCAAACCTGTTAAACACCCAGAGGCTGTATTAGTAACACTATAAAGTGGTATGCATTAAAAATGATAAAATGATCCCACCTGAAAGTATGGTAGATTTGCCATGCTTTTTTTTCATTATTGCTTTACATTCTGTGACTGATTAAGTATAAAAGAAGCTTCTCTCATCCAAAAGTAGAATCTATCTTCCTACCCTTTTAATCTGAGCTGTCCTTGTGGCCTGCTTTGAAGGACAAAATGTAGTGCAGTTGGCATTGTGCAACTTCTGACCTAGGCCTCAACAGATTGTGCAATTTCTATTCTTGACCTCTTGCAGTATGGTTTGCAATGGGACAAGCCTGAACTTCCTTTTGGAGAGTTCAGTAAATCTGAAGTGCTGAGCTGACTGTCCCAACTAACCACCAGGAATGCGCGTATTCCTGGCTTACCCCTGGGGCCCAAGATCCTCAGAACTGAACTTGTATGAATGACCAGAAGTGCAATTAGCCAGCAGTGGAAACCTGCTAGAGGCCAGTCCTAGTGGAACACTCATGAACAATCATTTTAAGCCATTTACATTTTGAGTGGTTACGCAGCCATTAATAATGTATATATTTCTAATACTAATACTCTTTTTGTGAGCCTCTCATTCTTTCTATGTTATATTTCTGATTCTTCTCACTTTTTTATCTTGGTCTTTTTAGCTATTTGTTCTGGATTTCTTAAAAATATTCTTCCTCCTCTTAAAGATTCAATTATATTTTTGCCACTTAGTTTAGCTTTTATGTTTAAGATCAATATAAGGAGTCGTGCATTCCAGGATACAGAATGATATAGCCATCACCCAAACCTCTGTCAGACAAGTGATTATCTGTTCCCTAGCATGGTATTACAGATATATAAAAATATGTGAAAGGGCAACAAGTTAAACTGTCAGTTTTGAATTTAAAATGCCATCCTGTTTCATCATACTTGCTAGGTAGTGGTAAATCACCCTCTCTGAATTGACATTTGGAAAGAATTCCCTTCACTTACAGTCAAATCAGAACATATGATTAAGTCATTGAGCCCATATCTATATTTACTTATACATAATACAAATAAAAAGGCCATAATATATTTGAGTTCACCAACATTTTAACCTGTAATTCTGAGCATCTAGCACCCAATACTACTTAAATTCTTACGTAAACGTCAGCTTGGATAATGTTCTACCCTTAACTGTACCTCTCCCTGGAGCCAAAATAAAACCTTCTCACAGCCTTCAGATTCAGAGGTTGGCATCACATGATTAAGTTAAAAATCAGCAAAGTCAAAGCAACAGCTTCAAAATGTCTAGCAATCTGCTTAATCTATCACGTGAAAGATCACATTTCAAATCAGCTCTTCACTCATTCAGTTATTTAGGCCTACATTATACTTCTAAGTATATTTCCATGAAAAAAATCAAAAAGCTGATCATTATGTATAACTGTATTCTAGCAAATTTCTCTATCTCCCTTTGCAAAACAGTTTTCACAATCCTTACAGATAAAAAAAATGTTTTTGAAGTCTAACACTATCTTAATTGTCATAATATAGTTTTATTTCTCATTAAAAGGAAAAAGAAAATATGTCCTCTTTAAGATTACAGAACCACACTCACCTTGCTTTTGATCATGTTCATCATGTTTTCTTTTATGTTAACAACATATAAAGGAAGCAAAATTCCCCAGGGTAATTAATAAAGTCAGATATTCATGTTTGCACTCACACATGCATGCACACAAAGTCAGAAATAAACCATCATTCTGGGTTGGCCTTTTCCTTCCCAGCTAAAAGATTATACAGCAAAGAAGTATTTTCGATCATTATACCTTCTTGGTGAGTATTTCATTAACAGGTCCATTTTCACATGGTACACGATAACAAGGCACATAGAAAGATGACTTGGAGGAAGAAAGTCAGCTTTCCTCTGTGATATCTTTCTCCTCGCCCAGTTTCACTTATGATATTATATATCTTTTGTGATTTCATAATGTATCTATGACTTCACTAGTATTTATGAAATTCATTTAATCCTAATTTTAGAAATGCTAAATATAAATGTTTTGGGGAAAAAGTGCTAAGATCCCTAGGTGGATTGGGAATGCTGCTAAATATTTTAGAAACAGAATTCTAATGTGCCATTTCAATATTTGGAACACATTGCTAAGGTCAGTTGGAGAGTTGGGTTACCCACGTGGAATAGGTAGGTAGAAAGTAGTTCATTTTCATCTTCCTACCTATGCATGCTCACTCACTCTTGTTTGCCAGCATTTCTCCCATTCTTCACTCATGTGAAAGCTCAAGAGAGATACATGGACACATGGACATTTCCCTACTAATAAAATAAATGTATGACAATTACTTACAAGGTTACAGACTCAGTGAAAAGTCTAAATTGTAATGACCAATAACTGATAATTAACAAAGGCACTGATGGTCATGCATCTTTACTTCTAATGAAATTTTTCACCAAGGCTGTTTTGCATCTAGCCTATCTTTTTAGTTAATTGCTATTTTTCAAGCATTTGCCTGCACTTTTTTTTTAACACTCAACAACACATGCCATCATACATATATATAGTTGGTTTACATATTTGTAACATCTAATTGCTTGCATAATGGCCAATACTTGATGAAGTTGGTAATATATAAGATTTTCTTTGAATTTAGAATTTACAAGTAGATTTCTAAAAACATGCAAAACAATGTGATTTAAACAAGTCCATGTAACTATTCTGAAGTTAACTATACATCACTTAATCTCAGCAAGATGCTAATTACCACAAAATTATACTGCAAATTTTGCAAATCAATTAAAAACCATTCAAATAAACAATATAATATCTTAACTCCCATGAAGGTCTCCATTTCCAGCTGACATTTCCAACGTCCTAGAATCTTCTTTGTTTAACTAACACACACACACACACACACACACACACACACAGACACACACACACTCCTGTTGGTAGGGGTGGGAAAAAGGGCCAAAGTAAACAAAGTAGCACATTATGTCCACATAATCCCTAAAAAATGTAAAAAATGCTTCACTCAGATCTTATCAGTGACTTATTGCAATTCATATAATTCTGTTTTGCATCTTGAATTTCATGCTTTTGAACAAATATCTGTTAATATCAACAGTGTACTGAGCATGATGTGATCAAAAGCAACTATTGATTCTTTGCGAACTTTCAGTGCTATAGCAAAAGGATAATTATGGGCCGGTGCCTTGAACTAATGATTTTGAAAGCAAATATATATTTTACTTGACAACATTTTCTTCATCTGTGAAATGCAGTATAATCTTAGACAATCTATAATGAGGTAAATGCATAATCCGTATTTTAACTAATGGGTACAATATTCTTATAATGTAGTAAGGACAGTGTATAAAATATAAATTTATATTTTTTCTCTTATGTGTTTTCTCAAGCTTTGTGGTAGCACCCAATAGAATGGGGTCTCAATATAGAATTAATTTTAGTTATAAAAAATAAAGAAAATTACATTTCTTATGTATCTGATTTTTGTAGATTTTACATTAATACCCAATAGATTTTGCATTTATACCCAATAAATATATCATTTGAAATGTGTCAGTTCCTTTAATATTGAGTGTCAAAGTTAAATGAATGAATAAATGAAATAGTTTGTCAAAGGAGATTTTAAATATATACACATATACACACACACATACACAATCTCGTATGAATATGTTAACATATCTTAATGCAATTACCAGGTCACCTGCTTGCTTTTCTTATGTTTTAAATCTAAATTATTCTACTTTCAGAAAATGGAATGGCTGGTATATGGCTTAGATTTAATCAAACTCAAGTAAATTCCAATTTTGGACCTACATATTGTTTTTGGATTTGTCTTTTAAAAACTCCAATACATTTGAAGGTCAGTATCAAGAAAAGAGAACAACATTTTGTTTTACCTCAAAATGTAGTCACTCTTTTCACCCTTTAGAAAAACTTGAACCTTCTGCAGCGACCTCTCTGGGAGGTCTACTCTAATCATAATTGAAAATCTGATTATACTTTTCCAGGCTACAGTGTCTTGATGCCGTTTTTTGTGGCTAAGGCACCATAGAGAGTCGGGAGGATTGGAATCATTCTGAGTGCTGACAGATATTTTTGTTCATTGAAATATTTTTGGGGGGAAGGACAACTTACACATTTGTGTAAAGCCATACAATCATTTTGATTAGGTTATAAAAGTAGTTGGCGGTAAGCATAGTCTTATTTGTTTCTCTTACTTCTAAGTATATTCAACATTTCAAAAATGAAAATAACCTGTTGATTATGAGTGTAAATAAAACAAAAAAAAACAAAAACAAAAATTGAAGAGTGATTGATTAAATGTAGTTCAAATTAATCTCACTAATACCCAGTTGTAGAATTCTAGTGGTAGTTTAATTTCATGGATGGGGAAACTTTCTGTATGCAGTGTTTTAGAGGTGGATCTATATAGATAGAAATCAACCATAAACGAGAAGTCAACTTAGTTTATCTTCACTTTTGACTTTGAGAGGTAGTTTCTGATTAGTACAGCATCCTTTTCAATTTGTTTTCTTATAATGTGCAACAGATACACCTGATTAATGAACTGATTGGTAACTTTAATTATTTTACAGTAGGTTTTTTCCCCCACTATCAAAGCTGCAGCAAAGTTAGTATTAATTGTAATACTTCCATACCGATAAGAACAAGCTTATTTTCCTAAAAAGGATGAGCAGAAAACATGAATAATGCCAATTTTTAAAATAGGTTCCTGTGATATCTCTTACATATAAATTCTGTATATTTCATTTCTCAAAATATTGTAAATATAAAGGATCACAAAAGTTTTACAATAGGAGATAATAGTTAAGATTATACCAAGCAATATGTAGAAATTTTTGGATTTGAGATTGCAACCAAGCACTGGCTACAGCTTTGATTTCAACAGAAGGTTCAACTAACACAGAATCTCCTTCCAACTCACTCACATGGCTGTTGGGCATGTGGGACTCTGCATAAGTAGAGATAAAGTATATTCACAAGACAGTAGCAGGTGATGGGTAAAGGGGACAGGGAGAAATACAAGATACTAGGAAAGCATGGACTTTTGATATCTTAATTTTGTGAGTGACACATCACCAGTTTTTTCACATTCTGTTAGAAGCCAATCATTAGGCCAAATGGCATGAATATCAGAGAGCAACAATTATCAGGGATCATTGTGGGTAAAATGATCCCCTGAAATTAAACATATCCACTTAACCTTATTATAACACTATCCAAGTCTTCTCTGTCCATTCCAATCTAGTGTTCATATGATTATCCATAACCAATTTAGAATCACTTTAAAATTCCACTGCTCAGACATCTTCAATGCTTCCCTTTACATAGAGTATGATGCTCAAACTCCCTCACAGAGATTTTGTCTTCTAAGAGCTGACTTCTCATTGTTTGCAAAGGACTACACAGATATGCACACTTTTCTACTTTCATTTTTTTCTGTATCTGAAATACTTCCCTTGCCATACTTACTTCCTTACCCTCCTAAGTTTAACTCATTCATTTATGATTTGGATCAAGTGCTTTTTCTGTGAAGAATGCTTCTGAGATGTCCCTAGTAAACTTTAGTCTTATTCTTCATCTATCCATACAAATTATATTTTACTGCAATTATTGATTTACGAATATGTACTAAAAATGCTTGGAAAATAAATGTGTCTCCTCCAATAAATTGTATACTCCTTGAAGACATGGACCATGATTGATTCAGCTTATTTTTAAATTTACTAATATGCATAATAAAGACATAAAGCATTTCAGGCTTAATTATTTCAGAATATTTTTGTATATTTGGGCTTATATTGGTTCTCACTCAACCTGATGACATATTCTTTGGGCACAGTGTTTTGTGAAGAGCCAGATTATGATTCTCAATTTAACATTTAAACATACTTGAAAAGATGTAACTGGGTTGTCACATTAATAGGGAAGAGGGTGTGAAATGCAACATTCTATATAAGGAATAGGTAAGAATACAGTGTTAAAATGCTGCAAATTTGTATATTTATAGTGTGGAATATTTAAAGCTAACAATAATTGAATTATTCTCTGGTTATAAATATGAAATGGCTATTTGTCTTTCTGCATACTTGTCATTCTTGCATAATCAAAATGTTGAGGATAATTTGTATATATAAGATCAGAGTAATGTCATTTGTTTATTAATGATTGGAGTCATGATAATTTCATTCCAAAGAGCCAAAAGTGTTATGGTTTCATATGGTCATAATGCATGTAAGCACCGTGGAAACAAGAGTTGTTACACATGGGTAATTTCATATTTAATATTCACAATGAAAAAGGTACTGAACTTTCAAAAAAGTTTGTTGTCTTTGTTCATAAAAATACCACTTATTGTAATAAATAAACCTGAGTTTGAATTGATAACATTTTTAAACTCTACATGATCTACTTGAGCAAATTTCTCTTTAATTCCTCAATCAGTAAACTTCAAATTCTTAGAATCCTTTGTTATTATGTTTCATTTGTGTGATATCTCTGCAAAGTAAGATGCAATTATCTCATTTAGATAATGCTTTCCCTAATGAGGTATGAATATTCTCTGTTGTTTGCATGAATTGTGTTGAACGATGTTAGCAATGTACTGGGACCAGACTCTTTAAATCATTTTCTTTTATTGTCATATTCTCTATAACATAATACTGATTAATTATCAATATCAGCAATTTCTAATTATACTTGCATACTTTGCTATTTTTTAAAATAAAGACCAAGATAATAGTGATCTTTGTATTATCTGTCCTTTACTGACCATTGAAAACATTTATGGTATTATTTTTAAACATTTATTTGCTTCATTTATTTATTGAAAGGCAGCATTATAGAGGGAGGAAAAGGCAGAGAATTATATTCCATCCACTGGTTCACTCCCCAAATGGTCAGAATGACTGAGGAATTTGGAACTCTATTCGGGTCTCTGATGTGGGTGGCAGGGACCTAAACCCTTGGGCCATCATCTGCTGAATTCCCAGACACATTAATAGAGTGCTGTAACAAAGCAGACCAACCAGGCATAGAACTGGCATTCCAACATGGGATGCGAGTATTACACATGATGGCTTAAGCCATTCTCCACCCCCATCACCGTGCCGCAATGCCAATCTCTATTGGGCTCCTTTTAACTGTAACAGTTTCTCAAACTTTTGAAGTTCTTGATGATAGTTTTAAAGTTACATATTTCAAATAATTGTGTTCAATTTGTGTCTGATGTTTTCAACATGCTTTGACTAGGGTTTTAGGGGAGAAGACCATAGAGATAAAATGACATTTTTATATGTGAAGAGGAAGGACTTATTTACATGACTTATTACCAATGATCTCAACTTTTATCACATGGTTGAAGCAGCCAGTTAGCCTAATTTTCCTCAATTTTGCTTTTCTAAAAGATATAAAAGATTTTAGTTTTCAACTAAGTAATCTATCATTTTTATATAATATAATAAGTAGTCAGGATACAAGAGTATGTTAAAATTATTTTTTTCATTGAAAATCCTGAAACTGTTTGCTATTCATGGAGAGTGATGAAATGACTGAAAGTTCAAATTAGGGGCAGCACTGAGGTGTAGCAAACTAAACCTCTGCCTGTGATGCTGGCATCCCGTTAGTGTAAGGGCTGGAGTTTCAGCTGATCCACTTATGATCTATCTCTTTGCAGATGTACCTATGAAAGCAGTGGGGGATAGCCAAGTGGTTTGGACCTCTACACCCATGTGGCAGAACTGAAAGAAACTCCAGGCACTTGACTTTGGCCTGGCTCAGCTCTGGCTGTTGTGGCCATTTGGGAAGTGTTAAGAGGAGGGAAGATACTCTCTCTGTCTTCTCCCTATAACTCTGCCTTTCAAATAAATAAACAAATAAATAAATTGTTAAAATAAGTTTAAAATAAAATTTTAGAATTACAAGGCTAAAATTACTAGAACTGTTGCACTGTTGAATAGAAGTTGTCTTTTGAATAGTTCACTAGGTATAGAATACCTATTGGCAATAATTATGCTAGATTTGTATAACCTTGATAAATTGAACTTATAATTTCTTTCATTGTGATGCTAAAATTTCTCATTTCCACTTCTAAAAAGGGCCAGGATATTTGTCAAATAACTTACACAAATAATTCATGAGACACAAGGATGATAACAAGCCTGAAAGATTTAAGAAATCTTGATTATTAAGTATTAAGCTGTGTAGGAGGAAAGAAGAAAGGATAAACATAAATAAATAAATATTACTAAATAGGGTGTTAATTTATAAAGAGATTGAAAAACAGGCTGGCACTGTGGCGTAATGGGTAAAGCTACTGCCTGGGATGAAGCCAGCACCCCATATGGGCATGGGTTTGTGGCCTGGATGCTTCACTTAACGTCCAACACCCTACTAATTGCCTGAAAAAAGCAATAGAAGATAGCCAAAGTACCTGTGCATTTACCACCAGATGGAAAATCTGGATGAAGCTTCTGGTTTGGGCTTGGCTCAGCCACGGACATTGCAGCCATTTGAAGGTAAACCAGCATTCAAACGATCTCTCCCTCTATCACTATCTCTCCCCTCTCTCTGTAACTCTAACATCTAATAAATAAATCAATAAATGATTTTTTTAAAAGAGAAAAGGCTGAAAACTAAAAGTGAGTTAAGAACAATAAGGTGGTTAAAAAAGTTACAGAATTCTGCCTATAAGCCATTTTTCTAAGAAGCATTAAAATTATGTTTATATATATTTGCAATACAATTTGTTCAGAAAAAGATACACTGATTCTGAGCATATACATTGAATCTAGAATAGAAATAATTTGTTTTTCATTTCTGCTTATTTCCATTGAGTTATAATGAGTAGGCTGCTCAGTGGGTACAGATCAGTGAAATTCCACCGAGAACAATTTCCTTTATTATAATACTGTCTAAGGAAATCAACTGAATTCTTCAGAAAATTCCCCAGAATAAATTGTGTTTCTTTTCCTGTTCCAAAAGAAATTAATTGCAACATCATTGTGGTACAGACTGGTCTAAGAAAAAAAAATCATCAATAGTTATTAAATCTATTGAAGCAATTGAAGTGGAGCAATATATTTACATGATTATGAAGTGTCTACTCATGTATTACTTATTAATTTAAGCAGGGAAATATATCTATACTAAGTGGAGATATCAAGTGATATACTGAGCAGATGATCAAAATTAACATCACCAATGAGAGACAGATGCTGTGTGTCTCGAGATGTGAAACCTTTAGAGGGGATATTCTTCACTTTTGTAACTATTCTGGATGGGAGCACACAAACTGAATTTCATAATAAGACAAATGAACACTGATCAGATTAGTATTGTTAGAATTTAACATTATCATAAAATACTACGAGAAAGAAAAAAGGACAAATCTGAACAAATATGAACTTGGACCTGACCCTGCACTGAAGGAAAAAATGCTACAAATGATGTCATTGGGACAACTGACACATTTAAAATATGGACTGTTGACTAAATGAAAACATTAATGTTAAATTTTGCGGTTTGCCAACTTACCTAAGAGAACATCCTTGTTCTTAGAAAAGTTACTAAAGTATTAAAAATTAAAGTGACATAATAGAGCATATAAGGTAAAAATGCTTAAATGGTGAATTCAGCAAATTTTTCTATAACTTTGAAACCACTAAAAATATTAAAAGTAGGGCCCGGTGTCGTGGCCTAGTGGCTAAAGTCCTCGCCCTGAACGTGCCGGGATCCCATATGGGCGCCGGTTCTAATCCCGGCAGCTCCACTTCCCATCCAGCTCCCTGCTTGTGGCCTGGGAAAGCAGTCGAGGATGGCCCAAAGCCTTGGGTTCCTGCACCCACGTGGGAGACCTGGAGGAGGTTCCAGGTTCCTGGCTTTGGATCGGCGCAGTACCAGCCGTTGCGGCTCACTTGGAGAGTGAATCATCAGATGGAAGATCTTCTTCTCTGTCTCTCCTCCTCTATGTATATCTGCCTTTCCAATACAAATAAATAAAATAAAATAAATTAAAGAAAAAAATATTAAAAGTAGAAATAATGATGAATTTTAGGAGCTCAATCCACATGGCTTATCTATCAAGAAAAACATTGCATAATTAGTCTGCATCTTTAAACACAGCAGGCAAAAAACAAACAAACAAAAGCAAAAAACCCTCCTCAGTAGCAATGCTATTTCTGCAGGATACTCTCGCAGTCTATGGAGAACATACTCCTCCTGATGAACAGAAGCTGATGTCTTTAGATAGGGCTTAAGTAAGGAAAAGGAATATTTAGCAGTTTCAGATCATTTCTACTGTACACAGGAGACTTTCACTTCAGTTATAATGAACTGACAATGTCTTCAAACAGGATCATAGGAACAAAAACACAGTTCGAGCTGCCTGGATTTTCAGGTTTTGTTCATCTATTTCTAACATTTCCCTGCTTTCAGCTGGTGATTTTATGGAACAGCCATTTCCTCTGTTTCAAACACCGTGCTTGTCCATCCTGTGAGAGAAGTCTCTCTGGGCCACCATTCAAGATGGAATCAGATTTAGTGACACTAAAGATTTGGCCTAGACTACAATGCAAAATAAAATGTCTAAGTTTTACAGTTCACGAAAATGCCCCTGCATTTACTCAGAGAAAAAAAAAAAACCAAAGCATTCAAGCTAGCTTTTCAGAAATATTACAGTTGTAAAATCTGTGACACCAGTAATGATTGTGCCAAGCATGGGTTTTATTTTAGCAAGTGGTTTATCTATGCCAATACTTAAGTGTACTTCTGTGCAAAAAGATGTGGATAATAGTTCTCTTTATAGAAAAATCAATGTACCCAAATAGTCGTAAAATATAACAGTGTGTACATGTACATGCATTATGCAAGTACAAACAGATTTACATTGGGCCAGATGTGATCTAATTGTCCTGGAAGTTCTGTTTAGGTACAAGATATTAAAAGTGCTGAACAGGCTTTTTTCCCCTCCAAGTAAAGCCATTCATTTCATATTACTACTACCAAATTATATTTGACATGTAATTTTAAAATGAAGTTACTCAATTTAAAGTAATAGTACAACAACAGGGATAAACAATGAAGCCTTTCATAAGGCAAAATGGATTTGAAAATTCAAGAGAGTTTTAGTTATAAGTAATTAGACATGCTATTTAAGAACACTTAAAATGTACTTCTTTCAGTAGTTAATTACATCAGAACAGCTATTGTTCCAAATGATGATGGACTAATAAATTGTAATAATCACCTCTCTAAAATCGGATTGCGATGTTTTAATAAGCAGTTTATATAACTACGGAAAGCTGTTTTTCCCTGTGCTAGAATTTCACTTCAGTAAGGTATTGTGTGGTATACACATGGCTACATATAGATACATACAAATAACAGGTATCAGTCTATGTAAGTGTATACATATTTCAGTGTGATATTTCAAAAAATAATAGGCTTCTGAAAGGCATTTTAATTGTATTGTGTGCTACGTAATTAAAAATTCACATTTTTTAGTCAGTTTTACTGGAATACCTATTATTTCCTAAAAACCCTTTCAGGTTTTGATGGCATTGTTTAGGTCTAAGTAGGTCTATGAATCCAGGGTAAACTTTATAGCAAATATTGGTGATGAAAAGCATAGATGATTTGATGCTATAAAATGTGGATACTCCCTACTCTCAGTTCACAACTATAACTGATATTTTCAATATTAGACCACGAAGAAAAAAAAAAGAAGAGGAAAGTGTAGGAGCAAAGAGGATGGAAAATGGAAAAGGATGGAAAAAAGGGAAGGTAAGGAGGAAGAAGAGAAAAAGAAAATAGGAAAAAGAAAGGGATTAGAGGAAAGGCAAAAGAAAAGGGAAGGGGGAAATTCTCAGATTCTTCTAGGCCTTGAGAACTCACACCAGCGCACTGCTCAAACTTTAGTGAAAATGATGACTGTCAGATGAATCATCAATCTATATTCAGCTTCATTACCTTACTAATCATGTGTATCTTAGCATTAAGAACAAAAGCCCAAGGCAGAGGCATATTAGGCTAATCCTCTACTTGTTAGCACTGCTGACGTTCCGTTATGATGCAGTACGTGTCCCAGACGCTCCACTTCTGACCCAGCTCCCTGCTTATGATTTAAGAAAGCAGTAGAGGATGCCTCAAGGCCTTGGGACCCAGCACCTAGGTGGGAGACCCAGAAAAGGCTTCTGGCTCCTGGCTTCAGATCAGCTCCGTTCCAGCCTTTGCGGCTATTTGAGGAATGAACCAACACATAGAAAACCTCTTTCTCTGTCTCTCCTTTTCTGTCTGTTAAATTTACATTTAAAGGTAAATAAATCTTTGGGAAAAAAATAGCCAAAGTGTTGCTAGCTCTGTGTTAAATATTATAGATAGTGATCACAAATTTATCATATGATTTTAAATAAGACAGTAAATGTCTATTTTGTATTTTTGAAGATTAGTATGCTATTCTTATGTTCAGAACCCCATCTACCTTCCATAAGTGATCCTCCTTACACACACCTGCCCCAATAATTTCCTTAAGACATCTAACTCAGACAACCTAGAGGCTAAATCCTCAGACTGCAAGGGCCGAGATCCCATGTGTGCACCAGTTCGTGTCCTGGCAACCCCGCTTCCCATCCAGCTCTCTGACGGTGGCTCAGGAAAGCAGTAGAGGATGGGCCAAAGCCTTGGGACCCTCCATCTGTGTGAGAGACCTAAAAGAGTCTCTGGGCTCCTGGCTTCGGATCAATTCAACTCTGGGCACTTGCAGCTACTTGGGGAGTGAACCAGTCTCTCTGTAAATCTGCCTTTCCACAAAAATACATTTTTTTTGTAAAGACATTTATCTCAACATAGTAATTTAAACTAATTTGACTTCAACTTACACAGGATAATCAACTCTTCTGTCTCCACCCCCCCCCCAATATCTCTGATATGTCCAGTTCTTTCCCATAGTAATTCCTACAGTACAATTTGTTTTAAAAGGCATTTCCTATTTCTGGACCCTTCCACATTGTTTTTAGTTATCAGTCTCTTCCGGTCCTACTTCTTTGCCTTGCAGACACTCTGGAGGACTGAGCTGAATCCTGGGAGTTGTTCTATGGACGTTCCTGAACATAAATTTTTGTCTCTTCAGGACTGTGAGATTAGGGAAAAATCTACTTTGTTTTACAGCTACTTTCCAGTTGACTAGTTAGGCTTTCTCATGTCATGCATAACTTGAGAATTTCACAAATGTCTAGAGATAAAAACTACTTATTGTCAAATTAATTTTCCTACTCATCTCCTCTCTTCAGAATTTGGGCCCCTAAAAACTGACTCTGTTTGTTTGTTTGTTTGTTTTTAATGAAACAGCTGAAATCCCTTAGCACTTCTCAGTATCATGTAGTACAAATTGCTAAATGTCTCAAAGAGAAATATTCTTCACTTCTCTATAGTTCTCTCTACTCAATATTTTAACTTTTCCCCTAACTACCTTGGCAATACTCTCATGCCGTTAAAAAGACTTTTGTTTTGGTATTTGCCTTTTGCAGATGACATTATAATAGAGCATTGCTTTGTCCCAAGGTGCTAACTACATCATTTCCAAAATTAGACATAGGTCTTCTGCAGTTTCTACCAACTCTTCTCTCCAGGCTCCTTGTCATATGTCCTAGGAACATTTACCTTATACTTCACTTCTTCTCTCTTGTCACAATTCTATACAGCTTTTACCTTCAGTCTAGAATATTCTAGGAAACATTTCCTAATTCCCACTGGCAGTATGCATATGTCCTTAATACTCAAAATACACAATTAGCACTTACCATAACTCATTATAATTTCTTATTTACCTATCTGCACTCTCTCACTCTCACTTAATAAAACATGAGAAAAGAGATAAGACCATGTTTACTACTATAATACTAATGACTTCCTGATTATATCTCTAAGCACTTGGGCTCAATGCCTACCATATAGCAGATTTAATAAAAATTTGTTTAATGAGTAGTTGACAATCAGCAAGGAAAATTAACTACCAACAGCAAAGAGAACTATGTGGCTCAACGTCTTTCTTTAACACTTCTTTCATTCCTCTACAAAGTCAAGATGCTATGAAGAGCTCTTCATCTTCTTTTCCAGATAAATTGTTTTTTCTTACTTTCACTGACAATTCAATTAACATGATTTTGTGAAATCTATCACACCAGTATAAGTAGAACAAAGCCAAGTTACCCATGGTTTCTCCACTAGCATAAAGCCATATACAAGTAAAAATCAATCAGAATAAAACATGATTGAAAACCAATATATAGTTACTGAATTCCCTCCAAGGACACCAAAGCAGTCCATTTATAAATGGACAGTAAGAGTGAAAACTTTCTCTATGTCTTTTTCAGATTTAGCATCTCACAACTGTGTTAAATCAGAGCAATCTCAACATTTCTTCTCGATTTCAAAAACTGTCCCACACAACTGAAGACCCACAATTAAAAAAGAGAAAATTAATTAACTCTCTCCATACCTCTATTCAAGCAAGCTTTGTAGTTTACGATCCCTTCTCATTTGTTTGTAATAGATTCAATTTAGCTTTTCCAACTTACTTTAATTTTTGTATTTATGTATATACATATAGAATGGCCTGAGAATACACTCCAAGTAAGAATGAATTCCTTTCCTTTGGATGCTAATGCTGACTGAATGGTAAAATATATAGTTTTTCTTTAAATATTCACTTTTATGTTTTATTGGAAATTCAGATACACAGAGAGCAGGAGAGACAAAGAGGAAGATCTTCCATCTGCGAATTCACTCCCCAAGTGGCCTCAATGGCTGGAGCTGAGCTGATCTAAAGGCAGAAGCCAGAATCCTTGTCAGGGTCTGCAATGCAGGCGCAGGGTCCCAAGGCTTTGGGCCATCCAAGACTGCTTTCCCAGGCCACAAGCAGGGAGCTGGATGGGAAGTGGGGCCACCAGGATTAGAACCCGCGGCCATATGGGACCCTGGCACATGCAAATCGAGGCCTTTAGCTGCTAGGCTACTGTGCCAGGCCCTTTTTTGTTTGTCACATTTGTATGTAAGTTTTCTCTTCTCAAACTTTTCTTCTGGTAAGTTATCATATCAAAGTACCTTGCCTTGTTTTATTTTGATCACTGGTAGTCTCCTCAATCATACTACAGTAGTCCCACTATGAAACTTTGATAATCAAAAATAGGAAGCAAAAGTACACAAGTTTTAACAGTGAGATTCAGTAAGGAACATGTGTCATTAAACATTTTCAAAGATGCTCATGACACATGTTCTGAAACATCACAGTCTTCTACTTCTTCAATTTCTTCCAGTTTAAACCTGCTTTCTTCAAGCACTACCATTCAAGGTAAAAATGTAAAATTATTTTAGTCAATGTCATCATTTTAATTAGTGGTGTCACAAACCTATTTGCTACCATTCACTGCAAATATACAGTATTTTAGTAACATTGGCTGTCCCTAGAGAGCCCAACCACCAGTTATAACTTTGCCTCAGTGGGAAAATGCATTTTGGAGTCTAAAGAACTGACATCAAAACAAGTTCTCCCACCAGAGTAATCAGGATTCAAACAATAATATGCCCTACATTTGTCTACAAGTTATTTGTAAGATGGCAACTGTTTGTATTTGCAAAACACATGCTAGTATGTTGCTCTTAACCAGGAGGGAAAACCCTCAGGATGATGTTTCCGTGACAGACTTTTCTTCCCAGTTTTCAATCATAATCCTACATTCATAGATGACTCATAAAAACCCTAAAGTAAATTCTGTTAGCATCACAGATCCTCTATTTTCAATTTTTTGAAAATAATTTCAATGTAGACGATACCAGATTACTGACACGTCTGAATAATTACAATAACCAGAGTTCTTCAAAACCAATTAATTTATAGGTACAGTTGTTTTATATCCAAAATTCCACCAAATGAATTTAGGAACCTCCTTTCACTACTGTTGGACCTAATCAACAAAGTACTGCTGTTGCCTATCGGCATTAGTTAACCTGAACACTACAGAGGCAGAATGAGTAATGCCTATTTACAAGGTTGAGACTGCAAAGCCAGGGGCAATTTAGTTGTAAGTGAATGAAGTCTGCTCTCAAGGATAGTGCTGAAATGGCTGACAGTGGAGTCATAGTTGGGTAAGAACAGAAATGAAACCAAGATGGAAAACTTAAATGCGAGAAAGGCTTATTATAGAAACAGCATGTGGGAAAGCATAAGTACATGGGGGTTATGAACTCACACAGGTATAAAGATGAGTAGAGGTGTTCAAGTAGAGAATTTTTGTCTAGAGTACCTCGAAGTATAACAGTTTCAAGAGACAATGAAAACTAAATTGGTTGCCATTATATTTAGGGGATCAATGAAAGGATTGAGTCAAACTTCATTCCAAGCATTTGAACCTACATGACTGGGTTCAGCTCTGATGCAGATGGAGATGGCTAAAGCAGGAGTAACATGCTTTGCAAAGAAGTCATACTCAGCACTGTGCTGGAAAAATACTAAGATAGTGTAATACTCCTTGACAATTTTTAGCTTTTTGTCAATGAGTGATAAACAAATATGGTGATTTTTCTTTCTCAAACAACCTGATCACATTTTATCTTTCCATTCTAATGGATTCAGTAAGAACTAATTCTATTTTATGCTCCTAAGAGCAATGGCATTTTGCCCTTCAGTCGATGGGTCACTTTAGGATAAACCATCCAAATCAGCCTCATGTTCAGTGTCACGATCATCTGTATAAAGCAATCTCTGCATGTCTGTTTCCAAGGCATCTGTGGAAGCCATGATCTGCTTGAGGGAAGAAAAGAGTTCTCAGTGAAAACTACACACTCCTGCTTAAGGTCACTTCCATTAGGAAACAGGTCTGACAAGACTCCACTGACACTAACTTGGCCTGCCATTCCAGGGTATAGCCATCTAAAGATGATGATGAATTTCTCTGGACAGTCAGAATTGTAAAGGGATCGCCAGAGGCCTAGTTTGCTGACATTGATCAAGGTCAGACTTATGCATTTGAAGTATGAACTTCAGAAACATTTTTCACTTATTACCACCATGCAAATTAAGTCCATACTCCAGGGGGCATATAATAAACCAAGCCAGAGGCAAAAAGAATTTCTATCAAAATTTGCAATATATAGTACAGAGCATAAGCAGTTTATCTGGCTCCATTTACTCTATGTATCATCAGTATTAAAACAGCAACGTCAGATGGAACAGTTCTGGAACATAAGACTACGTGGGCTGCTGGATTACAGCTTTTTAATGTCTTATCTGTTCCTAATAATTTTATCCAATTTATATCTAAAATAGAAGGAATATAATATATTCTTTGATAACCTAATAATGCAGCTCAAAGCCACCCTTTGTTTGCTATTCTTTTGTTCCTTCATCTAGTTTTGTATTCAAACATGTCTGCAGTGCCTATTAAGTTCCAAGTGACATGCTTAATCTGCAAAGATGAATAAGACATGGTACCCCCTGTCATCCACTGCCAAATCTGAGCACCAGAACAGAGTGTGGGTCGAGGCAGGTTTGGTCGCAACAAAACCAGTGCACCATACAGAATGCCAAGGTGAGGTTGCCTGTACTGGATGTGACCGCAGCGTCCAACCAGCATGCGTGAGAACCAGGAAGGGAGGGGGCAGAGCCGGCAGGGGAATAAGGGGTGGTTCCCTTGCTGGACAGCTACTCCCACTGGAGAGTGTGAGCTGGGATGGGGACAGACCAGACTAGGCAGGGCTACAACACCTGTGCACCTCATGTGGACTAGATCAGGGAAAAGCCAGGCTGGGCTGATTATTCCTACTGGTGCAAACAAAATTAGAGTGGGTGAGGGTTGTCTGGGCTTAGCCGCAGCATCAGCTGGCAGAAGCTCGCACTGGGAGCTAATTCTGTCAAGTCAAACCACAGAACCACCTGGAGAGTGAATAATCCAGGAGTGAGAGAGACCTGGGAGGGAAATAGTGGACTCCTCGCTCTTGGGTTACCACTACCACAGGAAGGCACGAAAATTAGGACAGGGGCTGGGGTGGCTAGACAGAGAAGCACTCAGCAACATCCGTGAGGGCTGGACAGTTGAGCTGGTTAGATGGAACTAAGCTTCAATACCCATCGACATGTACAAGGGCCAAATGGGATATGGGACAGACTGGACTAGTCTGCTACACAGACTGGCAAACCAGGGTAGGGGGTGGGCCTGATGGGGGTTATTGTGGGTCACTCCAACTAGGCTGCAGCTCCCACTGATTTATGCGAGGGTCGAGTATGTGCTGGGCAGAACCAGGCTGGACTGCAAACACCCATTGGTTCCAGTGGAAGTTGGGGCTGAAAACAGAACCAACCCAGCAATTGCAACCACCAGCTGATTGGGGTGATGGACTGTGCCGGGCCCTATGCTTGCTAGAACATACAAGAATTTGGTCTGGGAACAACACCTCAGACAAAGTTTCTTTGGGGATCTCCCCAATCAAAATGCCGGACTCAGAACCCTAACCAAGAAAAGACAAAACAAGTCAATCAACCACCTCAGCTATATGTTGGCAGCGAAATACTGGGCAAATGGAGACTCTATGATGGACTATGTCAATCAGTGGATTCTTCAGCGACAGAATTCATCAGAAGGAACTGCTTTTGTTCTTGTTTTTGTTTTGTGTTATGCTTCTTTTTTCTAAGATTTATTCATTTTTATTGGAAATGCAGATATACAGAGAGGAGGAGAGACAGAAAGGAAGGTCTTCCATCCTGTGATTCACTCCCCAAGTGACTCCAGTGCCAAAGCTGAGCTGATCTGAAGCCAGAATCCTCTTCGGGGTCTCCCACGCAGGTGCAGGGTCCCAAGGCTTTAGGCCATCCAAGACTGCTTTCCCAAGCCACAAGCAGGGAGCTGGATGGGAAGCTGGAGGATTTAGAACCAGCACCCATATGGGATCCTGGCACGTTCAGGGTGAGGACTTTAGCTGCTAGACTACTGCACTGGCCCAGAAGGAACTGGATTTAAAATCTAAGATTGCATACAGAACAGAATATCTACAGTGTTGGAATCCATGTGCAAACAGATAGTTACAAAGGTGAGAATGGACAGGCACTCACAAAGAGATGCTAGTGCAGATGAGAAAAAGAATCTAAGGGTGGAATCTTGGCAAATGGAAGAATTTAATGGTCAAGGTGATAAAAATGACAAGGACAAACAGAAAGGAATCAGAAAATTCAGGAAAAGTGTGTAATCATAAAAACAACACTAAAATTCAGCTTTGTGTAGAAGTCCACAAACTATGGAAGGGCAAAAATTGGAATTTTTGTCTGGGTATGTGTTCTAATAGAATAGCACGAATATATAATATTTTAATTATCTGTGTGTCCTTTCTAGGCAAGTGTATGGATTATTGTAAATTCTCCATGAATATTTGCTGAATGAATAAATATATCCTACTGCCAAGAATGTACAATGTTAAGTAAAAAATTAAGGCACGTGGACATGGAAAACACTTAAATCATTTTCATGATTATATCTAGGTTACTATCTTGGTGGTAATAAAATGACAAGTAAAGCTATTGATAACCATCCAGTCTGGGGAAAGATTTCTCAGGTATAAGAGAATGTTCATCACAGTACTTCCAGCGGGCAAGTTACATAACTCAGGCAGACAGTTCACTTACATAACAAATTTTGAGCAATGGTTGTAAATATTCACTACATACTCTGTTGCAGGCACACTCTGTTGTAGGGGAGTATTTGCATAATAACTTGGAGAGTCTTATGAAGTTTACATTTCAGTAGGAATGCAGGAGACAGATGATAAATAAATACATGTTATAAAGAAAAGTGAAGTACTTGGCCAGGTGATCAAGATCACCATTCTATAATTCACACTAAAATCTAGTTGCTTCTTAATTCTATACAAACGTTGTTTGAAGTCTTACAAAGCAACATTAAAACGAATTTAAGAGTCTAATAATTTGGAGAAAACTGAGATAGTATCAACGACTTCAAATATTTTTAAGTAATTCAGAAAATTTAAAAAATGAGGGGCTGGCATTATGATGTAATGGGGTAAAGCTCCTGAGTCTGACATTAGTGTCCTATATAGATGCTGTTTTGAGTCCAAGCTGTTTCACCTCTGATCCAATTCCCTGGTAATGCACCTGAGAAAACAGTGGAGGCTGGCTCTAAATTTGGGGCTTTCTCTTTCTATCTCTTCTGCTGTCTCTGTAACTCTTTCAAATAAATATAAAAAGACAGACATGGAACTGGTCATAAAAGAGAACACAATGGGAACACAACTACTGTCTATTAAGTGTTATCTTTTAAATACATAAATCTAGTTTAGAAACTCTTTTGAATTTCCTTCAATGCTTTTGTCTCTCACTTTACTCCCAGATCTTGTCATTTTCTTCCATAAGTATTGCCGAAAGGAGGTGGGGTGGGCAAGAGGAATTCTGGTGTGACACAGCTTCCATAAAGTACACCCTGGAAGCTGTAGAAGCAGAAGAAATAATTTCCCTAGGCAGGCTTTATTATCATCAGTACTGGCATCCTTTGGCTAATTGGAACTCGAAAGGACAAAGATAACCACTTAAATAAAATAGGATTATGAATTGGAATGGATATGAACGAGATGTTCAGTCTATTTAATTGTGGTCATTATCTTGAGCTTGAATCTGAGGGTACTTAGAATTCTTTCAAATGATTTCTATACATATTAGGAAGGAGAAGACGTCTTGCTGGAAGTCAGGGACAAAGGAATGCCTCATGAGTCTTATTTGCCTCTGTCTGGTCTAGAAAATACTTGGGGGACAGAGGGTAAGGAGGTGAAGGGGGACAAAAGAGAGGAAAACATTCCAATGTTCCACCAATTTGATTTCAAAGTACAGCAGGCAATTAAGAACAAAAGTCTTGGAAGAAAAGGCATCCTCTTTGCCCCTAGGCTGAAATGAATTGTCATTGTTCAGGAAAGCCCTGGGAGACATAGGTTTGACTCAGCTAGCTCCACTTTTTCCAGGATCTCCCAAGGCATGAGAGGAAGCTGTAACACCTTAGATAATAAAGTAGGCAAGCCCTGCCTGGCTCTCTTATGTGGTGCTTAAAAGCCTTGTGTTCTTTGCTTGTGATCGCCATTGCATTTTCTTGTGCCCTCAGTTCAGGACTGCAGTTGGTATCATACAGACCACTAGGGAGGCTGTGAGAGCGTGAACAAACAAAAATGTTTACTCCTGAAGGAGGGAAATACAGGAGGCAAATTTATTCACTGTCTACAGCAATGCAGTGATACTTCTCCTCCTAGCAGAAGCAAGAGCAAAAAGAATATTAATAATGACTGCGAGGACACAAAGGGAGGGCTCCTTTTGCCTAAAAGGCATATTGTAACTCAATTATCAGTAAAACCCAGTTCGGCTTTTGCCTTCCTTGCAATATGGAATTTACCTAATTAAAGTGCTAATGAAAGAAGTCATGATTTTTAAGCAAATAGACCTGCAAATATGAACTCCACATTGCAAGAATATGTGTTGACTAAATGTATCAAAGTTTCATTCACTAATCTGTCATTTTGAAAATGTCATTACAAAGCTGAGAAACTATTTATATAATAATTGGCTATGTAAGGTCTACAAAGAACACATAAGACTCAAATTTTACATATATAGGGACAGTCTGGATGCAAATATGAATATAATCTCACAAATACGCATTATATCATAGAAAAGTATGTCATCAGAAATATGATTTCTGGTGGCAATTTCTCTACTAACTAGCTTTGGTAACCTATACAAGTCCTTAAACTTTATGCAAAGTATGGGTTGGTCAATACACTTTAAGTTCATTTCCACCAGTTTCTATGATTCAAGGATCTGTATGCAAGTAAATCCTACTGACAAATATGGTTATTTTTTTAAAGATTTATTTTTTATTTTTATTACAAAGTCAGATATACTGAGAGGAGGAGAGATAGAGAGGAAGTGGAGCTGCCGGGATCAGAACCAGCGGCCATATGGGATCAAGGCGAGGAGGACCTTAGCCACTAGGCCACGCTGCCAAGCCCAAATATGGTTATTAATCAAAACTCCTTATAAAAAGGCTGGTTGGTAGGACAGTTCTAGGGTCTACAGATCCTGTGCATTTATAAATGCCTACAAGCCAAATTATGATATTAGAAGCACTTAGAAATAAAAGAAAATTTTCCTGTCCCAGAACCATCAACATTCACTTAACTTAAGGGATGTGGAAAGCTAGGAATGTGTATATGGGGAAAGGGGAATTGAGAAATGGCCAGAACACTTGATCCTGAATAAATATTATTTGTTGAGTGCCATATAAATGTATTCCATAAATGTTAGTGTCTTCGTCTACCCAGCATCCTCGAAAATGCCTTAATCTGGGTCATTTATACACAACAAAAATGTATTACAAGTTCTGGAGTTTAGGAGGCTCAAGGTCAAATAGTGTGGCTAGTGAAGCTCACTTTCTCATAGACACGGCTTTCTCATTGTGTAGTCATATAGCAGAAATGGCAAATAAACTCTTTTGGGCTTCTTTCAGAAGGGCACTATTTTAATCCATTCATGAAGACTCAACCCTCACAACCTATTTACCTTCCAAATGTAGTAGTGTAGTGATAATAATCTAGTGTTGTGATCATAGTATCAGTTTGGGGATTAGCAGTCAATGTTTGGATTTGGAGGGAGGGGGCGAGCACAAACCTGCAGACGATATTTAATTGTGCTTTATAAATGAACATAGCAAAGACAGTATTAAAACAATTTGCTAATGAAAATATGTGACAGCAAACAACATTTTGAGGTCATCTCTGAAAGTGGCATGAATGAAAATGTTGTTTGTTTTCCATTTTATTTTTAAATGTGTATTTTATTTTCATCGATTTGAAAGGCAGAGAGAAGGAAGGGGAGGGAGAGAGCGAGAGCGAGAAAGAGAGAGAGAGAGATACAGGGACAGGGAAATATTTTGCACAATTGTTTCATTCCCCAAATGACAACAGTCAGAGCTGGGCCAGGACAAAGTCAGGAGCATGAAGCGCCATAGTTATAAAATCTAGGTAGCCCAAACCCAAGAATTTGAGCTATCATCCTCTGGCTCCCAGGGTCACATTACCAGGAATCTATATCAGAAGCAGAGCAGCAGATAAGGGACAGAGGCACCCCAAGTGGTAACTTAGGCATCTGTGCCACAATACCTACTTTGTCTTCTATTTTTAACTGTTGTTAAATAATGAAACTGCTGTCAGATAATGAAAATAAGAAAATATAGCCTGTTTCCTTTTTATCTATGCTTCTGGAAGTTCAAAGCTAAAGTCAGTGTTCCATCAAAACAGCCACCTTTTAACTTAAGTATGCGAAATGTTATCCAAAAGTTTTTCACAATTGTTTAAAGCTTAGTTGTGACATTTTATTGCAGAACTACCTGAAATCTCTCTGGGAGGTAAATGGGGAAGTGTATACATCATTGTATACAAAATAAAAAAGAAAAGAAAGGGAGGCAGGGAAGGAGGTTGGCCTGTATAATTTAGATGGGAGGAGGAAAGTGGGTAAGTAGATCTTCCAGACTTTATTGTAATTTATTTTTGTTTGAGAGAGAGGGAAAGACAGAGAGAGATCTCCCATCTGCTGACTCACTCCCCAGATGTCTATGGTCTGAGCCAGAATGAACCCAGGATACTGGAACTCTATCTGGGTCTCCCACATGTCAGGGACTCAAGCACTTGAGGTATCACTTTTTGCTTTCCCAGGGTGTTCATTAAAAGGAAGCTGGAATTGCAAGTGGAGTAGGGAGGGACTCAAATTTTGGCACTCCAATATGGGGATGGAGGCATCCCAATCAATGTCTTAACCAGTGTTAAGATGCTAAATATCTGCCCCCCTCTTCTAGAATTTAAATCAGGATTAACAAAGGTAGTTATCTGGTTAGAATGCAATCAACACATATCCATTTTATATAAAAAGAGCAAGAGACCATTTATGCAATTAGAAATTGGAAGACACTTTAAAATATGATCTGAAAATATCCATTAGGGTTTGAGTAATTATTTTCATAAAAGTGCTGTTATTGTATGGGAAATGCTGTAACTGCTAACTAGATGTAGAAAACAGAAACACAGAATGTAAAAAATTCAGTGCCTTCAGCCATCACTGGGACTACACAGAGCATCAGGAAATTTAAAGAAAAACATGATAAAACATTTTTGAAAATGCAACATTTGGAAACTCTTTGAAGTCGCACAATTTTAACATTTTCCTTAAAAAAACACAGTCTCTACATACATCAAAAATTCTTTTTATTTCAATTGGAAAAGATGAAGAAAAGAAAGTCTAAGGATAGCTAAGATTAAAGTAAAGTGAAGTAACATTCTTGTTACCAGATTTGGTAGGTGAATTCTTTGATTCAGTATTAGAATGGAACTTTGGAGAAAGGGGGTGGGGATAAGTATATGGAAAGAACAAAATAAGCATAAGGAGCTAAAAACAAATCAATAACAAAATATTTGGCTCAGATTGACAGATGGATATCTGGGTCATCGTTGAAATGGTAACCTCTGTTGAAAATTGTAGGGAACCTTACCCATCACAGCTTCTTAGATTTAATGAGTACTATGCATCAACTACTGTTCCTTTAAATACTGAAAAGCATTTTAAAGAAATATAAACATTTTTTAAACAAAAAACATAGCTAGTGAATACAATATGCAGCAATAAATACCTTCTAGTCTATTCTTGCAGATTCAGGCGACTCCTGATTCTTACTATTTTTGAAATAGATAGAGACACTTTCAGTGCAACCTGTGAAATGACTAATGTAGCACTACAATGAATCTCTTAAAAGTCAGAAAGCCCTGAGGGAGGGGGAATAACTTCGTCCGTTTACCAATTTTGTAAAATAATATCTTAATTTACTATGTATGCTTAAACAGGGGCATATCCACATTCCACTGGGAGCAAAAATGAAGTAGCCCAGACTGGTTTTGGCACCTAAAATTGCAGCCATCAAAATGTACTGTTCAGAATGTTCAACTCTCTCTATAGGCTTCAGGTACTATATAACCCACTCTCAATTATCTAGGCTAATGGAGCAGAACTGTGGCATGGCTAATGTAAACCTTTGAATAATCTAGAAATCATTTATATAGATTTAGAAAACCATTACAAATCCAAAATTTCTTTGGAGGTATGAGTCACAATCCAGCAAGATTAGAAACTAAACTGGCATCAGGAATCTAGAGAGCTAAGCTATAACTTTCTTTATAAATTCTCCAGGCTTTATTGTGCCCAGGTTCTGGAATAGAGGGACCTCAAAAGTATGCAACTGTATCTGAAGTTAGAAAATCTAAAGAAGAGGAAAGGCAGAAAAGGGCCGTAGATGACTGTGGCATATAAAATTTCTAAAACAATCCCATATTTTCTCATTTGGGAATTTCCCTGCTCATTTACAGACTAGAGCAGCAGCCACTTGTGCTCCAATACACAGAATCCAATCCATAGAGAAGTTCATGGCTTGTAATAAACTAGTCAGATTAGACACTACTGAGAAAAAAAAACTAGGTGGAAAAACAATATGTCTATATAGGGACTTGGAAACAATTGGAACAGCTTTTCTAAAAGAATTTTGCAATCTGTTTTTCATTTGGGGTTAATAAAATGTCAATCTCTTCTGGGAATTTTTGCCTATTCTTGTTTTTCAGCATGTTCATGTGCTATTCCTTATCTCCTCTAGTTACAGAGCTATGCATAAATAAAACTTTTTTGCTTTCTATTGGTATGACAAACAAATACAAAAACTAAGGATTCCATGGTTATTTAAGTGTCTCTCCTACTGTCAGTTCTGCTTACCAAAAATAAGAGAATAGAATAGACTACAACTAAATAAACTGGCCTCCTGGGCACTAAGAATCCATATCCATCCTTCAAAGGCAATGAACAGCACTTCTTATCCATTTAATGTCTGAGAAGAAATTGGTAATAATCTGGCCCTTCAACCTCAGCTGTTTATACTGGCCACATAAGATCATGTTCCTAGTGTGAGGGGCAACAAGAACTGGCGCAGCACCTAACAGTGCCATTCATTTACAGAGTCACTTGATATCACAGGTGAGTAGTTACTGCTCTATGGAGTTCACTTCTGTGACTACCATCTTGCTTATCCTGTAACAGACACCTATTCTGGGATCTGAAGAGCATCAGCATTGGGAGGAGGAATGAAGCATTCGGATCTCTATAATGTGATTTTTTAGTTCTGATCAGCCATATGTCCAACCCTGAAAAATACATTTTTTTTTTTTTTGGCCTGTAGGGTTTCCTTTAACAAAACAGAGCTACAGGACTGTGGGGATGATGCTTGCAATCAGATTTTTAAAAATAATAAAAGATATGATACTGGTTTATGAAAGTCTAAGAACATGTCCCACTAAAGCTTCAGCTTCTCAGAAGTGATCAATAGGCTAATATTTTAATAGCAATACATTTTAATAGCAATTTATAAAAATGTATAGTTCGTATCCTCAGATCCCTTGCATTTAATTGTTAAAAAGCTGGGAGGAAAGGTCGTCATTTTATCTAGAAATAGTCTTTTTCTTCCTCCCCCTTTTGGTCTTGACACTCAGCCTTACAGATGCAAGAAACATAAATTATACATCACTGGCCTGCTTTGCGAAAGTTGTGAGACATGGTTTGAATTACTCATCTTTATTATTCTATGGAAAAGAAAAAAAAAAACAGAATCAAGATAAGATGTTGAGGTCTTAAAATAATTTTTTTCTCTTCAAACCACAGAACAAATGTTTGTAAAATGACAACAGATTTAGATTTGTTGCATGACAACAACTAAGGGGTAAGCTTGCCGAGTTCAAAATACTCTGTAATAACTGATTCCACTGTACTGCAGACTGAAGTGTGCTTGAATGGAGTCATTGCTAGAAACAATGTTGAAGTGACAACAACAACGGCAACAATCCAAAAGAAAAATAATTAAACATGTGAGGTGATGGAAAATCAGTTACCTTGCTTATGGAAATCATTTCATAGTATATACGTATATCAAAATATTATGCTATATATATGGGATACATGTAACTTTTGTCAATTATACCTCAGTAAAACTGAGAAAAGTGGACATGTTTGTAATTGTGCATGATAATGGATAATAAAGAGGAAGATAATAGAATAAAGCCAAGTACTAAGAAATTAAAGGAAAATGACAAAAATAGTAAGGAAATTATCTAAAAAGACATGATGTGATAATGAACTAAAATTATTTTTGAAAAGGAGATAGGATATGTAAGACACCACAGAATGATGTTTTTGAATATGTTTATTTTTTTGTATAACTTATGTTTTTGTATGGTTTGATAACCCATGGAAAGTGAGTGTGCTTTTTCTACTTTCACATTTCCTACAACATACCCACAAACATTCATGACCTTACGGGTTATTTTAATGCATACAATGCTTTAGAAGAATGCATCTAGAAGCTTCCCTGAGTGAGAAGGCCCTTCTTAGTTGTACTACTGTCACAAATACTGAAGAGGTTCAAGCTACACTACTCTACATTATGTCACCATGGTATTTGAGCAAAGAGCAAGAGCAGTAAGTTCCCTCTCACCTTCTTTTTCCCCTTCATTTCTGAAGCAGGTCATAAGATCTTCATTCCAAGGATGCCCTTCATATACTCAGAGTAAAGGAACACTTTCTCTCCGAAGAAATAAAAACACAGAGAAAAATCTGAACAAACAGGTCTCGCAGTAAGTCCCTCACCCATGGGCAGCATTAGATGAGATCTTCTTTGTCCAGTCATAAGTCTCTCCGCAATGATTTACTTCTTTATCAGACCTAAGCATAAAATTACACAGGCTTGGGCAGGCATTTGCCCTAGTGATTGGGATGCCTGCCTGGGTTGCCTGCTTCCCCTATGAGGATGCATGGATTTGAGTCTTGGCTTAGCTCCAGATTTAAACTTCCTGTTGATGACATGCTCTGGCAGGCAGCAGGATGAATCTTGCAACCCACCTAGGAGACCTGCTTTTAGTTTTGCCAGTCCTAGCTTCAGCATGGCTCTATCCTGAAATTGGCAATTGAACCAGTGCATGAGACCTCTGTCTGCTGTCTCTCTCATCATTGTCTCTGTCTCTCTCACTCTCTGCCTCTCCAATAATAAATAAAGACATTTTTTACAGTTTGGTTTTGCCAAGTTATTTAGGTCTTTATTTCTTCATGAAGGCTGTTATGTCATGTGAAACTTACGTCTATTAAATCAAATCATACACTTTTCCCTTGCTGAGCAGCCTTTTGTTACTGGGGCCCCAATAATAAGCCTAAAATGGAGAGAAGATAGAGTTCTTTCCACCTACACTGCATCAGGGAAACAGATTCAAAAGATATTATGAAAGACTGCTTTGTACAAAAAACAGTTCCTGTGCCAAAATTAGATTTAGCAAATGTTGCTTTTTTATCAGTATCCAGCATTCCAGCCTTCTCCAAAGGAAAGCTCTGTAAATTATAAACTTTGATGGAAATGAGCTATCTGCTTTCAGAGAACAAAACCAAGCCCTCCTGCGTTTGCCACTTCAAAATGTAATGTTTCACATGTATGAACCATAGGTATGCGAGACTAGGGGCGGACTGATGATGGGGAACAATAAGCACCGTTAAAGATACAGCACATACAGGTTTGCTGGCATAACTGAGTTTTACAGAATTCTTAACAAGGTAAATTAGGTAGGTCTATTAAACTTCTTTCATCCTCTATATAATATATGTAATCTCATTAGTCTTAACAAAGGTCAAACAGCGGAAAGTAAAGCAGTACATACAGTAGTATGCTTCAATTTCCTTCATTTATAATTAACACTCGTCATTATTGCATTTTAAACACTAATTTTGTCAGCTTTAATGTCTATATTAGCAATGAGAAATGAGAGTTCCTTAATACAGCCAAGTGTTTAGATTAAAAAGCAGTACAGCAGCTAAGAGAGGTGTGCAGCATACAGGTGGTCCCCAACTTAGGAATGCTTCCACTTAATAATTTTTTTGACTTTATGATGTTGCAAACATGATACATTGGCTTCTGAAGTAAGATCACTTGCTGGGCAAGCAATATGCACTGTGATGCTCTTAGGTAGCTGCAGGATCCTGAGAGGAAGCAACTGACACTCTCCAGTGTGCTGTATTGCTGAGCTAGATGAGAATCATTAAAGCCATTTTTTTTTCTTAGATCACTTTTAACTTATGATTGACTTAACAGGGCAGTTCTGATGAAAAGGCTGAAATAAAGAGTAAAATCAAAAGATCACGCGATTCTTTTTCCTTTTGAGATCTTATGTCTTATCTAGTGCAGATGTTGAATGTTTAAAATATAGAAGAGATTCCGAAAATTTCTTAGTCTCAGTGAGGATGTAAAGTGGGAACAGTCTTAGGCAGAGACACTGGAATGGAGAAATGGTACTAGTGGAGAACTATGCCACTGGGCTTGCAAAAGACACTTGTATGATCCTCCATATCATGACCACTACCTGCTGGCTCTAAAATTCCTACTCCTTCCACTTCTGGTCTTCCTTCAAGTACACTTTGCTCCCTACTGCTTTCTGACCTACCCATAGAACTCTACCATCAGCTCCTAAGGGTTGTGCTCTGCCTTAGACCGAGGGGCATCCACAGCCTGACTTTACGAAAAATAGCCATAGTCAACTCTAACTGTAAAGCAGATCATCTTTTCAAGTGGGCAGTGGAATGATTTCATTTGGATTCAAATTCTCCAACACCACAAATTTAGAGAATTCAAGAATGGAAACTCCCTGGAAGAAAAACACATTGTTTTAAATGTCACATATACAAAACGACCTCTTACTAAATGGTCACCATTTCAGAAAGCTTTCAGAATCAAATACGACTATGAATACTTCTCCTAAGGAGGCTAGATGATCAGGAACTGGTCATGAATACAAGTTGTATTAGAATGAGAAACCATTATTAAAGACCCGACTAAAATATCCTGACAAGTAAGCAGTGTTTGAGCTTTTTAAATTTCTCTCTAACATTATCCAGGGAAAGATTCTTAATATAAAACTCTTAAAATTAAATTTTATTACATGGTAGAGAAATGTTCATGATATTAAAGTACTGATTCCACAGACACTTCATTCATTCAATTAACAAATATTCAGTGACTCTCACATGTAACTATTGTGGGGATAAGAAACATTAATATCTGCTCCGTTTAACAGAATTTAGGCTGCCAAAAGTTTGGAACTGTTCTCAGTTTGATTCAAAATTTTTAAATTTTTATTTATTTTCTTTAAAAAGGCATATTTACAATGAGAAGGAGAGACAGAGAGAAAAATCCACCATCCACTGGTTCAATCATCAAGTGGCCACAATGTCCAGAGCTGAGCTGATCTGAAGCTAGGAGCCAGGAGCCTCTTCCAGGTTTCCCATGTGAGTACAGGGTCCCAAGAGCTTCAGCCATCCTCTACTATTTTCTTTTCTTTTTTTTTTTTTAAGATTTATTATTTATTTTATTACAAAGTGCGATATACACAGAGGAGGAGAGACAGAGAGGAAGATCTTCCGCCCGATGATTCACTCCCTAAGTGAGCTGCAACGGCCGGTGCGCACCGATCCGAATCCGGGAACCAGGAACCTCTTCCGGGTCTCCCACACAGGTGCAGGGTAACAAAGCATTGGACCGTCCTTGACTGCTTTCCCAGGCCATAAGCAGGGAGCTGGATGGGAAGTGGAGCTGCCGGGATTAGAACCGGCGCCCATATGGGATCCCGGTGCATTCAAGGCGAGGAATTTAGCCACTAGGCCACGCTGCCGGGCCCATCCTCTACTATTTTCACAGGCCACAAGCATGGAGCTGGATGGGAAGTGGAACATCCAGGACACAAGCCAGCACCCATATGGGATCTTGGTGCTTGCAAGGAAAGGATTTAGTCACTAGGCTACCACACCGGGTCCATTGTTCCAATGTTTTTAGAACAGAAGCCAGTAACCTTTGCCTTGCAAAAGGACAGACAGAAAATGATTTAGGTTTTTTTTTTTTTAACCAAATGTGATCTCAGTTGCATATTTTTTTGTTTTTACAACCTTTAGAAATATAAACATTATTCTTAGCTCAAGTCCAAGGGCTGGATTTAGCATGCTGACCATAGCCTGATCAAAGCAACAGCAAGAGTACATTGCATATTCTTTTAAATATATACATTGAATGAATGTATTTAATCTCAACAAGGCATAAGCAATGTGGAAATAGCAAAGATGGCAAGGCTGATGGCTTCCAAGAGCTAATGGATATAGAAATTCTATGTAGAGACAAATGGATAGAATTCTACATAGAAAAATCAGAATAATGTTCAGTAACAAAAAGAACATGATATTTGGACTAATTTTGGAAAAGATTTTAAATGGAAACTAATTCAAAATGAGTTCTAGGTAAAAGTCAGTTGTAGTGAACTGAATTAGAAAGGTAATTTTAGAGCATATGGAAAAAATACGTAGTTACTTCTACACTTCCTAGAAACTATAAACCAAGAAATAGTCAAAGTACAGGATGAGATTATAACTTTGCTTCCTTCTATTTCACCATCTAACAAAAAACAAAAAGCCCCATTGGATAGTCAGAAACATAATGCTGAAAGTCAAGAAATCTCTACTTTTCGCTGGAAGAAGATGATGAATTCAGTAGTCTTATCTTGCTAATATACTATAGTCTGTGGAAAGATGGAGTTAATGGTATATTCGTTTTGGTGCAAAAAGTGAAAACAAACTTCATATGTATAAGAGAACTTGTAAGGGTTCATAGAGAAATGCAAATTCTGAAAAAACTATCCATGAATTTCAGAATATACTTTACCGCAACAAACTTACCTTTTAATTTGCTCATACAAATGCCACGGCTAATGCCACACAATCTCAAAAATATTGTAGCCAGGACAAGTCTTTTAAGGTTGGTTACTAAGTATAATCAAACAAGGAAAATCCAAAAATAAGAAATAATGCTGAGGCGCCCTAGTTAATTAGGGAAATGCAAGTAAACACCACATTCAGATTCTACCTAACTCCAGTGAGAATGGTCTACATTAAAAAATAAGCTAACAACACCTGCTAATGTGGATGGGGGCAAAAGGTGCCCTACTGTACTCTTCCTGTGAGTGTAAGCTAGTACAGCCATTATGCAAGTTAGTATGGACAGTGTTAAGACAATTGAAAATTGATCTACTATATGACCTAGCCACTCCACTCCTAGGATTATATTCAAAGGAAATAAAATTTGCACATGAGAAAATGCTATGTAACCCTGTATTTATAGCAGTACAATCCACAACCCAGACACATATGGAAAAAGGAATGGACAGACACTGTGGCATATTAACTCTATGGAATACTAGATAGCCATTAAAAGAAGGAAATACTACTATTTCAATAAAATGGTCCCAACTAGAGACCATTATGCTCAGAGAAATAAGCCAACCCCAAAGGACTAACAGCATATGTTTTCTCTGATGCAAGGCAACACTCATGCAAAATACAAAGCAAACAGATATGTAGGTGAACAATGTATACATATATTCTCATGGATGAACGATATAATGAAGACTAGCATAGCAGCGGGTTAAGATGTGTTGCAGTAGATATCTCTACTCCTGAATAAAAGGGGGACTCATAATGCAACAGTTAGATATATCTTGACAGCATACTAGATTTTTTACCTTTGTCTATACCTGCAATTCCATGATGCATGTAAAAAGCAAAATGTTGGATTTTCAACTGTTACCAGAGGAATATACAATTGTAATAATGTGGGGGGAAATGATGGAAGGGGAAAATTGAGAGAAAGAGGAGGGCAAAGACGGAATCCCTATACCTATAAGAATGTATCATGGGCAATAATAAATAACAATAATTTTAAAAAGAGAGAGTGAATTGGCAGATACACCTCAGCTCACCAATCCACTTAGTACCCAATAATTAGGAGGACAGTGACAAAGCAGAGGCCCTGTTAATAAACTTGCATCTCGGCATTCTTATACAAGTCATTTGAGATTTTTAATACAACAGATGTGGAGTTAGTTTTGAACTGCTGTTCATTTCTATTACAAGATGCAGAGGGTTAAAAGAAAATTTCACAATTTACAAAAAAGACAAGTTCAAATGCTCTAGGACTGATGATTAAAAAAAAAAAGAAGAAGCCCTACCTCATTTGCTGCATTATGCTTCAGTGATCACTATGGCAGAATTGACCTTTCCTTATTAAGTACTGCATATGCTCATTCTCTATATGACATAGAAATGGATTCAAAATGCAGTGAGGCTACTGGTTCCATTACTGCAAACTGCAGGATGCTCATCTGCATGAAAGAGGTTATTCAGTTCTTTCTTTAGCCTTAACCCAAGACAAAACTGGCATGATTTTGGATGTCTTTAATCTTATTCAAATTGTCCCGTGCCTCTGTGTTGTCCTTGCTAATGTGGCTCCTGAGTCTTTTTCTTTTTTCATTCCCCTCCACATTACATGATGATGAATGCCCTTTCCCTGCTAACTTTTTCCCTGTTGAAAGTCACTGTTGTCAGCAGTGTGGCCTAACATGACTGGTGCCATACCCCATAATCATGATGACTCCAAAAAAAAACATGACACAGAAAGCAAAGGGCACCATCAGTCACAGAAAAGACCTGCTCTCTACAATGCAAGAATCGCAATGTTTTTAATTGCAAAGTGTAAAAACATAATTGCCCACTGATGTTTGAACTGATAAGAATGGCCATTTTGTACTCCATCCATCAGATTTCCAATTAGAGAAGACAATGTATAGAGTCTTCTTGTATTCGACTGATTGAGCCATGATTCTGACCTATGTGTATTGCAGCCAAGTAACCTTCACTGACCTATGTTTATTACAGCCATGTTACTCATTTTATACCAAGTTAACATGTCTATTAGTGAGTCACACTTAGAAATCCACATAAGAATTCACTTTCAGTTGTAATAAAAAGAGTGGTGGTCCCAAGTTGATCGTTTAGGAACACCTAATCTCTAAAAAAAAAAAGATCAAATTAGTGTACTTTTTCTTATTACTAAGTTTTCTGAGTTTAAAAAGAAATGTGTTAAATTTGGAATTCTTCTTTCTGTTCTACCTGGCATCACTCTGACATAGTAACTGACCAAGTAATAGTCAATTAAGTTGACTGCTGTCATTGTGCATGTGAAAGTATGGGATCTGCTTCAGAAAGGCAGCTCCAGTAAGCAATGACTTATTTATCACAGACATTTATATGGATGCTAAAAAACAGATCTAGGATGCTTGCCTGACAGCTGACTTACATAAAAAGGACAGTAAGAGCCAATGACAACATTATAATCTTCCTTTCTTGCTGCACACAATCAAAAAGACCTGTAAGGCAGCAGAAGGTAAAATCATTTATTTACATAGTGTATGCTTTAAAGGCTTCATTGGATTGAGATGGTCAGCAATTGAGCAGAGAAGTGTAGAGGTTTGACAGGCTGTATTATTCCACTTCAACAGAAAAGGTACAAGAAAAATCAGAAATGTCAAAAAGCCTAAAAAACAAGGAAACCACCATGAAAATGGGTAAAACAACAAGGAACTTTCATCCTTATTACAATAAAATCTCTATCATGCATTCTAGACAAGATAGGAAGGGTTGTGATGAACTTAGACACATTCATAATTATATAAAAACCTATCATAAGCATATTTCTCATTTCTCAAGATTTTGAATATAAAACATATTTAACAATGAAACCATAAAAACATAATAGAAAATTTTGTTGCTGTTGTTGGTTCAAACAATACTTTGGGGAATTACCCTGTTTCAGGGTCATTATTATTAGACATGTGACTCATCAGTATGCAGCAAACACACAAATGTGCTGGATAACAGAGATTTGTTTAAAATTGACCTACCTAATATGGCTCACTCTACTTATCTTAAAAAAATTTTCAAGAGGATTTAATGCACAAAATTAGACCTATGGCATTTTAGCCTATTTTTTCAATAAAATAATTGTTATTGGCTATTTACTTCAGTCTTCTTTTATTCTCTCATCTCTCAGACATGGGAAAGCAGTAGACACAACGGTGTGGTGCTGCAGTGACTGATACCCCAAAAGCATTCAGCAACTGGCAATTTGAATTGCACCAGCAGCCAGAACTCCACCAGCAACAAGATGGGAAGGGACTTTTACCTGGAGCTCCGGAGGTGAACCCAGACAAAGAAATGCCTGTCTTGCTGCTCTGTTTGATTTGATGAAGAGCACAGACAGAGCAGCAGATCCCAGATGGGCAGTGTGGGAACAGGGTAAATTTCACAGCCCAGTCTGCCCCCTAGAGCTGAATTGGGCGCCATTTCATTAAAGGAGGGAAAGGCTATGACACAGTACTATGCATGCGCTGAGCTGGGAGTGATCTCATTTCTGAATCAGTGAACTGCAACAACATGGCATCCTACAGGTTCCACCCAAGACAGGTCCGGGTAGCCCTCAGACCTGACGGCCAGCAGATCAAGAACTCTAGTAGTGGCACATCAGGCCCCGTTTCTTACAATGTGGCAAAGAATTTAATCTGCAGGGGACAACAGTGAGCTGTGTATTTGCTGAGCTCATGAAAACTCACTGAGCTCAGTGCATTGCACTGGTCCTAGAGGAAACTAATGATAACTATGGCATCGTACGGTCAAAATAGGTCCGTGTGGCCCTCAGACAAATGGCCAATAGGTTCCTAAAAGATTACCAGCAAAAACAACCTGGCTGTATAGGACTCCTGATGTATCCCTAATCCTGGGACCTGCTCTAATACGAAGTGGGAGAAAGGTTGTAGAAACAATGGTACAGCCTCAGCACGGTATTACAGGTGGTGGGGACTGGTGAGCCAGGCGCTAGGGCTATGGAGATCTTGAGGGAATCTAACGTGAGAAACCAGACCTGGAACTCACTGGAGGGAGTGGCACAAGTGACTGCAAACAAAGAGCCATGTACCAACTGCAATAAGTAAAATCGAACTGTAGACCCGTGGTACACAGAGCTTAGAAACCTGCCCCAAGGAGAAAAATCTGATAACCTGAAGTACAATGACCAAAAGCAAAAGAAGAGACCAAGGCACAACGAATATTACTGAAGACTCCCCTGCAAAGGATCAAAACCCTTGACCAACTTCAAAGTTAACTGAGGAAGACATCGAGAAAATGGGGGACACAGAATTCAAAACACTTGTTATAAAATTTCTTATCAACAAAGAGAAGCACATAAAGCAGGCATTCAAGAAATTTAAGGAATATGTCACACTGGATATGAATCAAATGAAAGTTGATACATTAGAAATGAAGAATACAATGGAGCAAATTAAAAGTACAGTGGAGAGTCTCCAAAATAGGATGAAGGAGGCAGAAGAAAGAATCTCAAAATTAGAAGCTATTTCCTGTCACCAGGGGGAAACAAACAAAAAGGTGGAAGCAGAGTTGGATCAAGCTAAAAAAAGTATTCAAGAATTGACACTATTAAAATGTCAAATATAAGAGTTATGGGAGTCGCAGAAGGTACAGAAAGAGAAGCTGGGTTTAAAAATATATTTAATGGGGCCCGGCGGCATGGCCTTGAAGTCCTCGCCTTGAATGCCCCGGGACCCCATACGGGCGCCAGTTCTAATCCCGGCAGCTCCACTTTCCATCCAGCTCCCTGCTTGTGGCCTGGCAAAGCAGTTGGGACACTGCACCCAAGTGGGAGACCTGGAAGAGGTCCCAGGTTCCCGGCTTCGGATCAGTGTGCATCGGCCCATTGTGGCTCACTTGGGGAGTGAAACATTAGATGGAAGATCTTCCTCTCTGTCTCTCCTCCTCTGTGTATATCTGGCTGTAATAAAATGAATAAATCTTTAAAATATATATGTATAGTTAATGAAATAATAAGGGAAAATTTCCCCAATCTAGAGAAAGAATTAGGAAACAACATCCAGGAGGGGCACAGAACTCCCAACAGGCTTGACCAAAAGTGATCTTCACCAAGACACATGATAATCAAGCTCTCTTCAATTGAACTTAAAGAAATGACCCTTAGATATGCATGTGAAAAAAAAATCAACTGACATATAAAGGAATGTCAATTAAACTCACAGGAGACCTCTCACAGGAAACTCTACAGGGCAGAAGAGAATGGAGAGACATATTCCAGATTATAAAAGCAAATAACTGTCAGCCCAAGATATCATACTCAGCAAAGCTTTCCTTTGTCTTTGAAAATGAAGTAAAATTCTTCCACAGTAAAGAAAAGTTGAAAGAATATGTTTCTTCCAAACCTGGCCTACAAAGGACACTTCAATATGTTCTCTTGACAAAGAAATGGAATAGTGCCCACCAAAACCAAAGGCAAATGTGAAGAACATCCCAGTAAAATGACAATGTAAAACTAATTCAATGAACAACCCATTGCTAAAATGACAGGTGGGGGGAATTGGGATTTATGGAAAGAAGGTAAATCCCAGAGCATATGGAATTGTGTTATTAAATATTAATAATAAAAACTGGAAAAAAGAAGTGAATGCATTTTTCTTCTAATTTGCACTTCCACATCTCCCAGTATTTTGTGCACATAAATGTTATAAAAATTTATTACAATTTGTAGCTCATTACTATTGCGTATATGGATTTTGCCTATTTTGTTACAAGTAATAACCAGTTGTTTGGAATAAAATATCTTCCTGTAAAATGGTAGGGCTAATTGTAACCACAGTATTTTCAGAAAGAGACTGGACTGACTCATGAAGGAATCAATGCTGACTTCTTAAATAATTCACTAAAAATACTACCAGGATTCTATGCAGGGCACTGCCTGTGCTATTAGAATTTCAGTTCCTACTTGAAACTGTGACGTTCAGAGTCAAAGGCTTAAAAGCCATGTCTTTTGGAAACACATTTGAAAAGGAATCTAGAAATAATAATAAAAAAGTTCTAATATGTTTCTATTGCTCACATTTCAGAAGTGAGCCTGGTGTAGTATAGTAAGAATTACTGTCACAACTTTCATTTGCCATTAACAATAGGATTCTAGTGAGGGAGCTCTATTAAAAGTTCACAGATTCATACAATGATCTTGTAAAGAAAGGGAAAAGAAGATCTGAAGACATGTTATAGAGCTGAAATGAATATACTGGTATCTGTCTGAACTACTTTGTTTAAAAAGTATGCTTTCTTCATATCTTGATTTTTACATATCTAACATTTAATGATGATTAATTGTGAAAGACACATGTAAGACCATGATACAGCTAACTGAAGCATTTTTAATTCATGAAACAACATAATTAGTTCTCCAAGGGTTAGTCAATATATTATTCTACTAAAAAGAATACTTGAAAATCCCACTTGAGTTTTAAATGCAATATGAAGCCTTTATTTTAAGCATGACTTCCTCTGTGTAATATTCTCATCATTGTATTCCAGCAACAAGAAATATTAGGTTGATTATTTTTATTCTAACTGCTAGCCCCTCATGCTGCGAAGAAAGCTACTTCATGAATACATTCATTTCAGTAAAAGAATTGACAGATTTGGGAAATATATGTAAAATAAGAAAAAGAAAAGATCTAACTTCAAACATTTTGTGCTAAAACAGTTGAACTAAAATAATATTTTTAAGAGCCCACATGTATTTAAAAAAAAACCCAAAATTAATTTTCTTCCCCCTACCACCACCAACAAAGAGAAACCTATCACATAATAGTATATAAATATAAATCAATTTTCAGTACAGAATTTGATTGAGGACAATTAAAATAAAATATACCAATAATATAGTAACTTTAGTATAAACTAAGTTAAAAAAACAAAAGGAAAAGTCTTCACTTTCATGCATGTTACCGTGAAGATAAATTCCTCTAGCTATTTACCTTTAAAATTAATGTGAGAATATATTTGCCAAAACTTTAAGTAAAATTGGTGAAAATGCATGTCACACATTCTGTTTTTTATTATACCTACGGCCTGCTAATTGTCTCCAGAGATTGTAAAACTTGAAAATACATCAAGTTTTTGAGAAGTTAGAAGAAGTCATTCATTTTGTTTTGTTTTATTTTGTTTTGTAATGCTTCTTTATTCTTCCAGGATTCCAGGGAATCTGATTTTCAGACATTGTTCCCAGTTTAGCTAGGAAATCCATGACCTTAAAGAATAGAATATATCTGCACAGTGGCTTGACACGGTGACAAGGTCTCTAGGTGCAGAACCAAATTAGTGAGCACAAAGTCATTGGAGAGCATTCATTCAAAAGCTGACAAAAGGACTGATGAGACTTTTGCTTATGTTAGGCTTAGGGCAGGGGAATGATGGGGGGGTTGTCTAGATTAGTTTCAGACAACAACAGAGGGCAATGTCACCCAATCATTAGCCATTTTCTATATCAAAGGGAGGGAAATACATGTTTGAATTAAAAAGGAAGGTAAAGGAAGAAATAGAAAAGTGTATTCAAGAAGACAATAACATAACATCATATTTTACACCATGGTTACACACAATTGTTATTTGCCATTTTTTTAAACAAAGGTGCTACCATTGTGGTACATTTGGTTAAGTTGCTGTTGAAATGCCAGCAACTCATTTTGGAGACCCAGTTAGAATCTACTACTAATCTAACTCCTTGCAATGTAGCTACCTGTAAAAGCTCCTGGGAATGCAGCAATCCCAAGTACTTGTGTTCCAGCCACCCACATGGGAAATCTGAACGGAGTTTCTGGTTTCTGGCTTTGGCATAGCCCAGACCTGGCTATGAGAAACCATTAGGGGAGGAAACCCAGAGATACTCTATTTCTCTATATATATCTAGGTAAATATATATAGACAGTCATTTAGGAGTTATCAGAAATGTATGCAGAATGGCAGAGGAGGATTTATCAGTAACCTACGTCCCAGCAGTCCTAGAATGTACCTGCAAGGGCTAGGATGGATGCATGGCACCAAAGGACCATATAGTTCACCTAAGTCAGTTTGGAAGCTGTTTAACATGTCACCATGCTGCCTCCCCAAAACCCTGAATGGCTGCTGTGGAATCAGAACATACTTACAAATATTTGATACCCTAATTTACAATATGTGTAACAAGTGGTACTTGAATTTTGACAACAAGGTTCACTTAACGGAAATAATGATAGAAAAGTACTATGCAAAAGAGGAGAGAGCATTTTATCATTAAAACTGAGTGCATATTTTAGGATACGTAAAGTTCAGGGTAATCAGACTGGCCCTTCAACTGTATTATAAGGATAATACTAGAGTTTGAGTCTCTCCCTCCACCCCCTCCCCTGAGTATAAGCACAGTCTAAAGTCTCAGAGCCCATATTTGTCACCTTATGAAATTCTCCTTATGAAGTGTCTAATGGAGTGACACATACAACTAGGCACTTTGCTATCCTCCTGAGCCAGGCTTGCTCTTGTTTGCACTTTCAAAGGAGTCACCTTGAGGCTTAACTGAGACCACAGTAGTCTTGAAGGTTATAAGGAAAGATTAGTTATCAAAGGCGTAGGAAATCTCAGAAGACAAAAAGGGCCCCAAGAGGTCAACTTCAAAATCATACTGGCTGCATTGCGTTATAATAGCTGTGGAATCTTTGAACAGTGAGCATCCAAAGATTCAGCAAGAAATCTGCATACATTATATAGGCTGTTCTTGTAGCCTTCTGTTTCACTCAGCATTATGACTTAATCCTTTTTACAGAGGACATCTAGCAACATCAAATAAAATACATGCTCAAAAAGAACACTGGGAGATATGATCTTAACAAATAGCCACTCCATATTTCACATTTGCAAACGTGGAGTAAACTGATCACTAAATGTCATGGAGGTCATTCAAGAATGGTCTTCTTAAATAACCACACACAACACTTCAAATCATGTGGTGGGAGAGCTAAGAGATTTTGGTGTGGGTTTTCTACCATGCCAATCACATTAATATAGAACTTTCTCTGTCCACGTGGCAGAGATAAATGTGAAAGGCATATTGATTTGCAATGTCAATGAAATTTGCATTATCTTTCTAACATCAAAAACAGAGTCAGTGAGTGGGTTTGATTCATTAATGTATCACCATTGTGAGTTTAAATCTCCTTTTGCTACGTGATTCATACACAGAATGCACCATTAGGTTTATAAGATGACCTTGCATTCCGAGATACAGTTGATGTAAAAGAAATAAACAAGGGGGATGCTTTTAAAAATAAAGCATGCAGCATAGTTGATCCTAGAATATAAATGAACGAACAGAATCAGAATTTTCTGCCATACTTATGGCATTTAAGTCAACATAGGAATACTTTAGTCTCCCTTTGGATTCATTTTATGAAATCTGTCAGACCTCTGTCCCAAACCACACTATGGACCCATGACTGGCCTCCTGTTCACTTATACATGAATACCTAATGTCTATTCACTGGAAACTATCAGCTGGCATCTCAAATTGGCCTTTAGTATTTATCCTACTCTAATGAGTCAGTCTTCAGGGACCTTGTTTCATTTCCACCCTTAGAAATACTTCAGGTACACAGAAAACACCATATTTCATCTTTTGAAAAACATTTTGTTTTCAAATTAAGCATCTCTGAAACTGGAATGCATCTAACAATTGATACGCTGTGTTTTGGAGCATTTATTTCTTCATGGAACATCAATGTGTATCTTACAAACAATTGATGTCATTTTGGATTCAATTACACACACAAATAAACACACACACACAGAGTAAAAGTAGCTAAGTATGTGAAGCCCCTTGATGTAATAATTTAATAAACGGAATAGTCTCAACATGGTGCCTGTCAGTTGCATTGTCCTCTTCTGAGATCCCTTCTAAAGTGGTACCTCATATGTAAGTCATAAAGCTTGGCATCATATTACCCTAATCACAGATTAGAAAATGGGTGGTTACACAAAAACAGATGTACCTCATTATATAGAGAACCCTTTATGACAGGAAACTTCTGTTTTGAATCAAACAAGCAAATATTTCCTGAAAAAATTTAATAAGACAAATGTAGAAGGGGATACAAATGTTGGGCAATAGCAAAAACTGAAGTGGGAGGGAGAAATGGAGAGAGAGTGAGAATGAGGGCAAGAGAGAGGGAAGTAGGGAAGAGAGGAAGTGGAAGGGAGGGAGTGGGGTAAGGAGGGACGGAGAGAGAGTGGGAGAGAGAGAAATATGATAAAAAACACACAGCACTAGAAACCACAAATAAGCATACAACTTGATGTACAAAGGAGAACAGAATCCACTCACTGTGAAGGGAATATAAATAAAAATTAGAAAATAAAAATGGAATGCCTCAGTCACTATCATGGCAACTCATGAGAGCAGAGAGATTGGGAAGGTACAGTTGGAGTCAAGCACAAAAGACACCTGCTTCTAAAGGATGATGATAATTGTGTCTTCAGAATTGCTGTTACACTGCCAGAGCCACTGTCATAAGTGGAACATTCTAGCTTTGGAAAGGGAAACCACTGTGATACTTCCTTCTTATAATTTCTTAATCTTAATTCTAAGAAAACTTCAGTATATTGGGACAAGTATTTGGTATAGCAGTTAGGCTACCACTTGGCATACCTGTGTCCTGTATCTGAGTACCTGTGGATATGTCCTGGCTCTATTTTCCACTTGCGTTTCCTGCTAATATGTACCCCCAGGAGGGAGCACGCACTATAACTCAAGAACTTGGATCCCTGCCAACCATGCAGTGACCCAGCTTGATAGACAGGCTCCTGATTTTGCCCAGTCTAATCCCAAATGCTCTTTGGAAATAGAAAATGTCCTTTATGTGTATGAAGTAACTGAATGAAAGCACATGATTAGAAGAAAGAGAATGTGATAAAAAGCTACAAAATGGTTGAGCCGAGAAAGGTGGAAGAGATTAGCACAGGTGATCTAAAAAACTGAGATGGATTAAGTAGGTGGGATTGCAGAGCAAGGGTACAGACAAACCAGAGATGTTGTTATCTCCTGTCTTTTATTTTCTGGAGGGCCATTAACACATACTACAGTTTCTTCTCCATGATAATATCTTGCTTGTCCCTGACCAAATTCTAAAATTTGGCTCAAATTCTTCTTAGCAATCACACCCAGAAGAACTCATGTTCAGTCCGCCTCCTTTCTACAACTCACCTACAAACTAATAAAACTCTGCCTTCCTTCCAGACAACAAATCTAACAATATGCCCATTTATTTGAATGACTTCATTTAAACAGACATTTGTTAGGATATTTTTTTCATATCCAACACACTTTTGCAGATTGATCAATGAAAATACTATAACTAAAAGCTTTTTTATTTACCTATTTATTTATTCATATATTTATTTGTTTATTTTGGTTTGGAAGTGAAATATGAAGCAGCATTGGTTGTTTTAAAATTTCATTTATTAAATATAAGAGTATAAGAACCATTTTTTGGTCTTCCTAAAAGAACACTGTCAGCCAAAGCTTCTAGTAACTAAGAGTTACAAGAAACTACTTGCCCAAAGAAGTAACAATGTGAACAAGGGTGTAAAGGAAACTATTTTCACTGATTAAATTGCTTTTTCAGATGATGAGAAACTTAAATATAGTTATATGCTTTATTTTCCTTTACCAAACATATGCACAAATTTAAAACTGAATGTGGTACTAATTCAAATTCAATATTTTACTCTTAATCTTTACTAAAGTATGATTCTATTATTTTCTCTAGCATCTGAATTCTACCAATAACCTTACAGAATAGTTTCTGCCCCTTAAATTCAATGCTCTTCTTGCACTACTTTGGTTTTGAAAAGACCAGAGCTTGTTTCATTTAGGAATCTTTGTTGCTATTTCTATGCTTTGACAATGTGGACTGAGCTGTGATTCACTTACATTTTGGCTACCTAAGAGACAATGATTTCCTAACATTATCACAGTGACACCTTCCAGGATGAGCCATAACTATGGTTATTACTGTGTGAGGAAGGGATAAAATAAAATGGTAATCTTGGCTCAAATATGCATGTGTCACCAGCACAAAAACAGTTCAAACAGTATACCTGATATCTGACAGCATTACTTTCAAAAGACATTTTCAAGGACTTTTATCATTTCTCTTTCTTATTCTCACATCACCTTGAATATGCAACAGTCATATCCCAAAATGTTATTTTCCAATACATCCACCAATAAAATGTAATAGCCTTGGGAATTCATAATGGTCATTCTTTAGATCAGTGATCCATGAGTATTTGGCATTATACTGCATCTCAAGCTGCATATACACATACCTGTCACTTACATGGTTACCATTTAAATATGTTTTATTTTAACAGTGATGGGTTGAAGGAAAATTCAGATGTCCTTTTCTAATTTAGTCATTTAAGGAGAAATACATAGATAAACCTGCACTAAATTTTATTGCTCACCTAAATAAAGGAAGCTTTCCATTTAAATAATACCTTGCTGGCATTACCAAAATGGTTTATTAGGAAGTTTTAGCCTGTTTTTGCCCACAGAAGCACCAATTTAACACTGCACAGGCAAAAACACCTTTACAAGAAGACCAGAATCCTGTCAAAAGGTTACAGAATATAAGCACAAAACTAGAAACACGTATATAGAAATGCTTAAGAGTAGCATCATTTCATCCATGTCAACTCCTCCCCCAAGGAGACACAACTCAGTGCTAAAAAATATCTATTCGGTTTGTCATTTCTTCTTCAAAGTGACAGAGTGAAGCATGCCTTCAATGTACCAGTCAGCTTCTTCACTGACTGAAGAACAGATTTCTGTTTTGTCTCATATGGCATTCATATGGAACGAACACAGTTGAATGTCCATAGGTAGATAAGAACAAAGGAAAAGGAGCAGGCAAATTACTTTACTGGGCAGAATTCCATAAGATGGAAACAAGGCAGAGAACCTGAGGGTCAGCCCACAGGACAAAGGGAGAGGAGTAGAATAGGTTTCTGACAATCTGGCCTTTCAGTGCAGACTTTTTTTTTTTTTTAAGATCAATTTATTTTTATTGGAAAGGCAGATTTACAGAGAGAAGGAGAGACAGAGAGAAACAGCTTCCATCTGCTAATTCACTACCCAAGTGGCCTTAATGACTGGAGCTAAGCTGATCTAAATCCAGAAGCCAGGAACTTCTATCATTTCTCCCAAATGTGTGCAGGGTCCCAAGGATTTTGGGCCATTATCTGCTTTCCTAGGCCATAAGCAGAGAGCTAGATGGGAAGCAGGGCCGCCAAGAAACAAGCCAGCAGCGATATGGTATCCTGGTGCATGTAAGGGGAGGATTTTAGCCGCTAGGCTACCATGCTAGGCCCACAAACAAGTTCTTGTGGGATTTATTTCTGTTTTGTTTCAGATGGAGTACTAGTTAAATTGGCATAGTTTGGTGGGACTAGCTAAAAATAAATATAAAATCTATTGATTTGCCGTCCCTAACATACTTCTACAAAATGAGAAGACAGAATGAAAACTTGAGGTTTCTTCACAGGATGAGAGAGAGGAAAAGAGTATGCTTTCAACTTAGTTCATGGAACTAAGTTAGATACAAAAGGGAGCAAGTGATTAGGGGATCCTGCATATAAAACGAAAGGAAACAATAAAACCTCCAATAAGAGATTAATCCACCTATGTGAAAAGAAGACCCATCCATGACAAAGGTTTGAGTTTCCCAGAATCTCTAGCTTAATACTTTTCCTGTCTAAGCCACTCTTGTACATTGGGAAGAGTAGCTATTTCCTGAAATCACAGATAGAATTTAGAGCTATAAGGAACATCAGGAATCTGGGAAACATAACAAAACGGAACAAATTAAATCTGATCATAAAGATACACTTATCTATGAGTTTTCTGTTAAATTGTTTAGTCATTTCAAGGAAGCTTAGGGACTTAAAAATGCATATATAAGTTTAAACATTAGGAAAATTATGAAGGAATAAATTGAGAATATCAACAATCAAACTATGTAACAGAAATATTAGAGCTGAAGAATACTAAAACTAAAGTATATAGTGATAGTGACTGAAAATTTAATTAGTCAGATTAACAAGAGACTTGATCAAACAGAAGAATCAATAAACTTGAATTTAAGTCATTTAAATTTATCAAAGAGGATCAAAAAGAAAAGAATGAAAGAGCATAGGAAGTTTGAGGTATCAACTGGATATTATAAAGAAGAAAAAAATATTCGTTATGAAACTCACAGGAGAAGACATATAGAAATGGGGAAAATTATTTAAGCAAACAATAGAAGGAACATCCGTATCTGGAAAGGGAAATGGATATCCAGATTCATGATTCCTAACGTCTGTAAGCAACAAAACCCCCCAAAAGTATATATCAATACATATAATCAAATTATCCAAAATCAGAAATAATTTTATTATCAGACTACCAGTGGGGCTCAGAGCAGAAATGTTGTAGGCCAATAGACATTCAAAGTGCTGATAGAAAAAAGCAAGCTGGCAATCAAAGACAATATACCTGCTGGAAATGTCCTTCAAAGAGAAATAGAAATGAACACTTTTTTTTCAATGAACAAAATTTGAAGGAGTTCATCACCACTAAACATCATGGTAAAAGAAATTTTTCTATTTAAAATGAAAAAATTAAAATTCTGAAGAACAACACAAAAGCATATAAAAGTATAAACTTAAAAAATAAAGGTAAGTAAATAAAAATTACAGAATATCATAATATTGTAGCAGTGGCTTATAAATCACTTTTAATTCTATGATGAAAATTCAAAGAAAAAAGTATTAAGAATATTTATACACAAATTTACTAAAGGATACATGAGAAAACCACTTGTGGAGACATGAAATTAAAAGAAAATACACATTTTCCATTAATTTTTGAAGGTTTTGTGTACAGTATAAAATATGTAAATTTGACATCAATAATTCAGTGCTATATTCTATGTAATCATGAAAAAAATAACTGTGAAGAAAACAATATTGTACACTTGTACATTTAAGAAGGCAAACATTAAATCAAGTGTCCTTAATACAACTAAAAAAAATATTTTTCCAAAGGAAAACAAAACGACAGTTTGATATTTCTGAGGGTAAAAGAAAATGTAGCTGGTTACTTACATGACAGAGTAGGAATATATACATACATATATTATATATACTATGTTATATATATATGTGTATAATATATATAATACATTATTATAAATGACCAGAAGTTATTGCCATTGCCTGGGTAATTTTATAAATCTAACTATAACATACATACTATTTAGATAACAGGTAAACTTTCTAATAGCTCTCACATTTTTCTCTATCTATAGAAGCCTAAACTGATCCAGAGAACACTGCTGCACAAAATGGGTATGAAAGGCAGATGTTATTGTCCTGGTCTAAAGTGATAATCTCAACAGGACATATTTAGATGGCCAAAACTATAGGTGCAGAATAAGTTCTGGAATTGACTCATAAATACTATTTTTAAATAATGAAAATTACTCATTGATTAAGTAACACAACAATTCAGTTAAACAGTTGTGGAAGATCCTGCCATTTATATCAACATTTATGTTCTAAATTACTAAGAGAATCTTACTATTCATTTGTATAGCACTTGGCTTACAAATTGCTCATACATATATTTCCCTTTAAATAGAAAAACAGCATAGGGCTTGGCAGTGTGGCCTAGTGGCTAAGGTCCTCGCCTTGATCCCATATGGCCGCTGGTTCTGGTCCCGGCAGCTCCACTTCCTCTCTGTCTCTCCTCCTCTCAGTATATCTGACTTTGTAATAAAAATAAAATAAATCTTTAAAAAAAAAAACAGCATAAATGAGATGCAATTTATTTTCTTAGAAAGAAATGCTGACCTCTATCCAAAACCTGCTAATAGTGTTCCCCCCACCCCTTGTATACACAGAGGAAGGGAGGGGAAAGAGTGGGGAAAGGGAGTATTATAAAGACTTTTTTTTTTGTAGAAGTGTTTCTTTGCAACTTCAATTACCTCATGGCAGGTGCAATGACTGTGCTATCTTGAGAACAAAAGTGGCAATTGATACTTACAAATAAAGAACCATACCAGTACAAATGAGGCCATGCCGAAAATTTGCCCCAAGATGTTTAAATGACACTGAGTTTTGACTCAAATTTACACATAAGTCAACACCAAATGCCAAATTTCAAGCTTCACAAGTTTAGACATTGATCAGGGACTTTGGAGCTTCAAAGTCATAAAGCTGAAAGCTTTGGGCCAAGGAACATTCAACAAAAACTGTGCAAGAATGCATCAGTGCAACGTGGTCACACTGGGCAAAAAAAAATCAACAAGGTATAACAATGAAGATTTCTAATTTCTAATTTCATCTATTTTTTTGGACTTCCCTGGAGAATGAGAATGCAACTACCGTCAAGAGTTGATAACTACATTTTCAAAATGGACTTTCAGTCCACTTGAGTGGATGTGAAGTAATACCGTTCAATTGTATAGCACTTAATTCACAAATGACTTTTACATGCAGTACCACAGTTCTGGGCAGGGTAGGGCAAACATGATTGTGATTTTATAGATGGAGGTACTAAGGGGAAGAAGTTTGTATGATGTATTAAAGCTAGGAGGCATTGGAACTCAAATCTAGTGACTTTGGCCTATTCCAGGCTACGAAGACACTCTCCAAGTTAAACATCATGATACTTAGCAAATTGTTTTTGGCTGTGAGGCAGTGCTGCTCTTAGTAACACTAAGCATTTTCTTTGGTGTATATAGTGTCACCTTGACCTCCTGGTCTCTGGGGAGCCCTCAGTCATCAAGTTCAGTACGCAAATTCTCTTTATACACTCATATATCTAGTTGTCTATAAACAGTTGATATCCATGAGGGTATGTTTTGCATGCCAGTAAGCTTGTACTCTCATTTCAGTCAATGATATTTTGGTGAAGTGATATTTATGATTATTTATTCTTAAATACTCTTAGAGATGTGAGAAAGTGTTATTCAGGTTAATAAACAATTGAAATAAAACCTAATATTTATATTACATGCAGGCCTTAAAATAACCCATGGAAAAGTACCTATTTCTAAATTCTAAAAAAATAAATATCAGTCATATTAACTAGGTACTGATATGAGCAGCCACTGTGCTGTTATACGTTCATTATTTTATTTAATCCTCAATACAGCTATTATTCCCTACCTTGTCATGGATGAGGAAATTGAATTTTAGAGAGATTTGGTAATTTGCCTAATTTCATTCTACTAGTAGTGGTGAAAAAAAAGCATCAGAATGAAAAAAATTGATTAAATACTGCTCTTTAACTCTTATGTTTCTGGTATTCAAACTTCAGTATAGCTTGCTGAAGAAGGATCTGAGGCACTCGTTAAAATGTAGGTAATGCAACTGAGCAGCATATGCATAGTGGAATAGACTGTGGTGAAGTCTAAGACACTGAATTTTAATAAGCTCCCCAGATAATTCTCATGCTGATGATTTTTTGTTGCCAGACTGTGGGAAATACTGTCATACATTATCCTGATATTGCTTTCTCTTAATTAATTTCAAATCCATGTTTCTAAAACAAGTTATATATCTGGAGTTCTTCTTTCCTTTTTTTTCCCCCCTGACATCCATGAGGTCCACTGTCCAAGTGCATTTGAGAAACTTGCTAGGAAAACAGAAAACTAGGCATGTGTGGGTACTGATATTTTCATGTTGATATCTGAATGTGTGAAACAGGCTTGTTCTGACTCACAAAAATAGTCATGCATGGGCATTGATAATTGCTTATTGATATTTGTATGTGTGAAATAGGTTAGGTCTGATTCAATGAAGCCAAACAATAGTCTTTTTGTGTAAGTGAAAGTGCAGACAACTAGACAAAAGAGAAAGGAGAAAGTGAAAGGAGCAGGACAAGGAAGAAAAGAGAGAAAAAGAGCAAAGTGAAATATCTAGCTACTTTTGAACGTAAATAAGCACATTTATCTTAAAAGACAAACAGGTTCTGATTAGAATTTGTGTTTTGACGGCCATGTCTTTGTCAGGGTTTGTGTGGATCCTTACATGGAATGACAGGGCACACAATCCAATTGGCAGTTGTGATTTAGAGATCAGGCAGTGAATTCAGTACTTTAAAAAAAAAATCCCCATCTCTCTTCTCCCTACTTCAACTGGCACTTTCCTCTCCTAGCTTATTCATAGCAGCAGGAAGCAATGGCTGAACACTGTCCTCCACTCATCAATCTAAGAACAAGCATCATTGTTATCTATTGCCTTAAGGGGGAAAAAATTTAATGATGTTTAGATAATCCAGTCACATCTATAACTTTTCGATTTTATTTATTTTCTTATCCTCCCTCCTTCTAAACTATTAAGCTAGTATGAAAATCTTACAAAATTAAAAGGCTTTTTAAGAAAAAGAATCACTTTTGTTTGTACAAAACAACAGTACAAAAAGATATTCCCAAGGACAGAATCTGTTAAAAATCAGATTATTTGCACCAAAATCCCCTATTCACCTGTCAGTAAACTATGTCCTCTCATTGTTTCAGTTTGAATGCCTACTTTTATCTGACTGGAGCTATATGGTCATTTTTGTATTTATTACTAAGTTCTTTAGGTCTCCTCCCCATTCTCCTCCCCCCACCACAGAGCATGTTTTTCTGTTGTTAAAAACTGGGCCACATGCCTCTGAGGAGAAAGGAATGCATTATTTCATTCCCACCTTTTCTTCTTTTTTGGCATCTCTGAGGCCTGCTATGCCCAGAAGTGCTTCCACTCAAGCTGGACCATCAAATCAATTATCACAGCAGTCTGCTTTCTAAATATGAATGGCAATGAATGACAACAGGCCAGGCAAACTTTCAGCTTTGATTTGTCATTGGTAATATAATTTTTTTTGTTTCCTCTCCATCTCCTTTCCTATCTGTTTCTTCCAGACCCCTACCAAGGCCGGCCTGTGTGTGTGTGTGTGTGTGTGTGTGTGTGTGTGAGAGAGAGAGAGAGAGAGAGAGAGAGAGAGAGAGATTTGAGAGGGTCCAATCATCTGATCAAATTCTCTACCCTGCTGCCTGCCTGTATCCAATCTTTAAACCAAGGTGTCACCTTTGTGAATCAAAGTCACAAGAGAAAAATGGTAGTGGGAGCCATTATTACTATCTCTTCTCGCTAACCTCTGAGCCTGATTATTACTGCATCTGAAGAAGCAAAACAGTTTTGCATCCTTATTTATTTGGACTGTTTAAAATTCTTTCCTGCTCCAGTATTTGAAGCTTCAATTGTTTTGTGCTTAATGTTGCTCATTTCATATCAAGTTCATGGTTATGTGAAATACTTTAATTTTTAAAATGTTATTATGTTCCAGCTTTTGAAAAAGATTGAGAATGCCATAAACAGAGAGACTGGTTTAAGCAAACTATAACTAGCTTTCATAATGTTGTATGCAGTCATTATTCTATCACTTCTGTGAGGATGATTGCAATTTCTAGTACACTATAGTGTCCTACCTTTCTCTTCTCAAGCTGATAGCAACTCTATTCATTGGCAAGTCATGCCATACTTTTACCAATTATATATGTTTTGCACTTAAAAATATTTTATTTTGTTTTATGACATAGTTTCATAGGCTCTGGGGTTGCCTGTGCCCTTCCTCTTCCCCAACTTCCCTCCCCAGATCCCGTTGATTTCCCCTCTAGTTTTACAAGTATGTCCTTCATGAACAGCTTCAAGTCTATCACGCTGTTACTGAAGTGTTCCTGACAATGTAGGCATGGCCATTGTCAGGGAGTCCATCACCTTACTGTTAGGATGTATTCAATCCTTTCACTGGGAATCCATCTCTAGTCTGTATGCATAGAGACATACAGCACTTTGTCTCCATATCTGAACATATCAGTCCCTAGTACACTTCCATCATATATTTCCTAAAATACAGAACCACTGAGCACAGTCCACATCAGGGTGAAAATAATAAATCTTCATCAACATGAAGTTAACAAATATGCTGCAAAAATAAAAATGCATCACAAGAGTGGTGAAAATGGGAATTGGGAACCTTCTTGTAGGAATAGATGCTAGTGCCTGACCCTTGTGGGGCTGAAGGAATTACAAATATAAAATAGACCTTCATTACTCATGTAGCAAAACAGTGTAGCTTGTAAATATTTGAGATTATAAATACCAATTATATTTATACATGTTGTTTTAAAAAGTGAGTTCAAAGAGGTAACATCACTTGAAAACAGGCAAGAGAGTAAATTATGCCAACTATTGTTAACCAAAATTCTGTGCCACTAGATTGTGTTGATGTAAGGAAATCATGATGAGTTGTTCAGGCTATGTGCTCGCTTCGGCAGCACATATACTAAAATTGGAGTTGTTCAGGCTGTTCCTAGACCAGTTTGGTGAATAAGGTTGAGATAGTGTCCTAAATCATTCACTATCATTGAAAATATTCATCACACCTTACTACTTTACAACATTCATATGATACTTTTTTTGCGTCTGTGTATGGAAATTGTAGGGAGTAGAGATACAAAAGTATAGTCCTAAGTCCTGTCTTCTAGAAACATCTAACTGATGAGCTAATCACAAAGATTCTTATTAAACTGGAGCCAGTTTCCTTTGGGCTCCCTTTTTGGTTAGGATTGACTTTTGGCTCAGTCTAACCCATTCAGTTTGTGCAAGCATCTTGTTTGGTTAATGCCAATCCCTCACATTTGATATCTGATCAAACTCTTCTCTTCAGCCCATCTATCTCACAACCTATCCTGCCACCTGCAGGAACTCAGTAGATTCAGTTTAGCATTTTCCCCACCTCTGATGCTTTCTGTTAGCAATTTTCTATCTACTGATTCTCACCTTATTCCTTGGTTTTATGGGTCCACTTGGTACTTGTATTGGTTCTGCATTAAGTTTCATTTTCCCACCATAAACTCACTGGTAGTTTTTCACTAAAAAAAATCTGCTTCTCAATTTTAATAAGTATGAGATTAATTTTTCTGTAACAATAAAATCCAAAGATACTAAAACAAAATTAAAAGGAAGGATACTATTTGCTAAGTATCAACAAAATTACACCAGGAACATAAATTGTGTGCTGGTGGGAAGCATATTACTTTGAGATAGGGGTTCTACAATGTCTAAATGAGGTAGGTGAAATCTGAGTTATACACAGTGGAAGCATAAAGGTAGAGGGAAGTTATTCCCAATAGGTAAGTAAACAGCTTTAAGTGATTTAATTACCCCCTGTTCTCTGAAAAATTAGTTTTGAGCCTTCAAGATTTTAGTATCTAATTTTATAAATACTTAACTGCAAAATGACAAAAGGCATTTGAAAAAAGTAAAAAAGAATATCAATGAATAATAACTCTAAGCAACAGGCTTTTTGCAGGTTGCTCACAGGCTCCTGCATATAATATGCTGTATCAAAAATGACTCTCAACAAGACTCATAATTGCTATAAGATGCATGATTCTTGTTCATACTGAATAGAATTTCTCTAAGAGTTTTCCTAATCTCTGAAGGAATTGTGAGTTGCTTCCAAGGATATTTCAATGGTCTATTTTTATCCAGATTAATAAAGATATTCTAGTCTGAAAATTGATGTCCTATAGTAGTTGCAATGTATCAATCAATGTTCCAATCCTGGGTTGTGTCCCCTCTGCAATATGTCCTAAGCCAGTGTTCATTCATACCTTTGGGATTAATAACCTAGGTTGGCTAAAATAAATTGGGAGACTTAGAAAAACAACAATATGATCTTTCTCAGCTCTGGAGGCAACAATTCTAACAGTGCTGGCAGCATTGTTTCCTTCTGAAAGCTTAAAGCAGAATTTGTTCCATTCGTCTCTGCTGCTGACCATCATCCATCTTCAGGTTTCCTTGCTTTGTAGCTGAACCACTGCAGACACTGCTCCCATAGTCATATGACATTCTCACAAGGATACTAGTTATCAGAAGGATCATATCATAACTTGCTTGTATCTCTGAAGACTCTTACTTTGCAAGGTTCTGTTTTGAAAATGTGATCCTATTCACAGACACAGGGGGTTAGGACACATCTATATCTGGGTGACACAATTCAACCCATAATGATTTCATTACTAATTATTAAAAGTATTGTTTTCCTACATGGTTGTACAGCTTTTTTGTTACTTTAACTAAAACTCCTGAGAGGAACGTCTTGGGAAGGAAAAGATTTATTTTGGCTTACAGTTTGGAGGTTCAAAGTCCCAGCTCAGGCAGCTGCAATAGTGTGGCATCTGGTAGAAACTGCCAACTGCAGAGCATTTGTAGAGGAGCTGTTAGATGGTGAATCAGGGAGCAGACACAGGAAGCATGTTCCCATTACATACCCAACCCTCTCACAGTAACTACCTGTGAGCCTGCAATGATCTGAAGATCTTCCACAAGATGAACCTCTCAAATGTCATAATTAAATCAAGTTTCCACTCATAATCTGGCAACTGCTAATACAAGATTTTTGGAGTTAAATGTCAAAATGAGTTTGGAGAGCCAAGTGCCTATAAGAGTGGGGTTATAAAAACACATTGCAGTAATTCACACCCCTCCTTTTATTATTTTGAAACAAATAAGTTCATACAACATTTGCATCTAATAACTACTTTCACCTTTAGGGCCTAATTTCTAATATATTCAGTATGTATTAGAGTTGTCTTCAAAATCCATTCTGTACCTTATATAGCAAGTGTAAGGTAGTGCACTCAAAGTTATATTAGGCCCTATGAGGAGATTAAAAAAAGAAAATTGGCTCCATCTCTCATATATTTTATAGGCTTCAGGTTTCGCAGCATAGAATGTTCACCATGAAAAAAATCATAAAGATCATCTATTCTAAACCACTCCTTTTACAGATGAGGCCTCTGATGCCCAGAGAGGTTAACTAACTTGCCCAGGGTTTGCAAAGTTTTTTGAGGAAATAGAAGACACAAGGGAAAACAAATGAAGGTCACAATTTTAAAGAAATCCAGCTCATATTTTGCTTACATATAGGAGTTAGACTCTGAAAGCTGATGATGTATTATGAAGAGATTAGATCCAAGTCAAAGCCTCAAGAGCAATTCTAGACTGGATGCCAAGGCTCTTCATCTCCTTCACCCTGATCTCTAAAGCTTCCAAGAAAGCAAAGTGACTTTCTCACCTTTAATTTCCTGGTAGGTTTGATTCAAGTTTCAGTTGTCTGAAGAAGCAACACCTTTATACTAGAAAAGAAGGACAGACTTTGTAGTGTGGCCTCATGTAATTCTGTGATGACTACAACCTAATACAGAAGCAGCCACAGTGAAAGTGGGGGAAGGACTCAAGACTTAGAGATTTGCTCTAATATATAGCTTATCCATTCCCATTCCAGGATGGAAATATTCAGTATTGCTGACTTTGAAGAAAAGACAGGGGTATAATGCTTAGTTCACACACAACCAATTGTTTGGACCATCACTGTGGTACAGCACATTAAGCTTTACCTGCAATGCAAGCATCCCATATGGGTATGGGTTCAAATTCCAGCTGCTCCACTTCTGATCCAGCTCCCTCGAAATACGCCTGGAGAAGTGGCAGAAGAAGGTCCAATTTCTTGGGCCCAGGAAACAATGTTGGATTTCTAGGCTCTTAGCTTTGGTTTGGCCTAGCTCCAGCCATTGCAGCCATGTGGGGAGTGAACCAGTAGGTGGAGGATTCTTTCTCTCTCTCTCCATCTCTGCCTCGCTGTAACTATTTCATATAAATAAATAAATCTTAAAAACATCAAATATAGCCATTTTTGGAATAGCTTGCAAGTCAGTTTATAATTCAAACTCTCCTGCCTCCCCCCCCCTTTTTTTTTTTTACAGAAAATGATATATTCAGAAGGACAACTGGTAATGGAATCTGAAGTAATCAGCCATTGGAATTAAAGAATAGTGAAGGATTATGACATTCTTTCATAGCCTAATCAGAGACATAACAAAATAACAACAAAAAATCTAAAAGAAATGATAAAAAAATCACAGGGATCAATTAATAATTTATATTTTACATCCATTATTAAATTGTCATTATCTGGCCTAATTTCCCTAAATTAATGGAAGTTGCATTTAATTTTTCTTACCTAATATAAAGATAAGCTTACCTCTTGTTAAAAAATGCACATGATTTAAAACTGAAGTAGAAAAACATCACTTTCCAAGTGTACTATTCTGAGATACATTGAAAAATTAACTCTGTTCCTACTAATTTATTCAATATTTCATTCAAAATATTCTTTGCATAATTACATTTCTTAGAGCTAACTCTAAGAACTGCAATTTCAAATTAGGTGATTTCAAGTACACCTATATGCTTAGATGTAAATTAACACAAATATTAGCATATCAACTTGAAAACAGAGCTGCGGAGAAACCAAGTAATGTGTTGCAGACAAACAAATTTACATAACTAGAGATTCGAAAACATAAGGGAATGTCACATTTTCTTTTTTGGTTCTGAAAACGGAATAATTTGAGAAATAATGCATTAATTATCATCATCTCCATGAATGTCTAATTGTGGAACAGAATTTTTACCTTACCAGCAATAAGAATTACATATTGGATATGTTAAGTGTGTGGACATCATAGTTCTTCGGGGATCTTAATAAAATTTTCACAATATAAAGAACTGACTCTCACGAAAAAATACTCCTTATGAGAAAATCACCATGCAGTTTAACTTTGGAAAACTCCACAAATGAATAACAGCTAGCAGATTCACTCTGACCTAACACTAATTTGTGTTTTTATAGCTGAGGTTTTGTCACTTATAATGTAGCTGAGGAGAGATGTTTTGTGTTGTTATTCTCATCAGAAGCCCCACAAAGATGTGTAACTGGGAAAGTACCCATCACCTGGGCATTAAATCTAAATTCTACAGTAGTCCCAACACTTTATTGCAGTGGTCAAACATACAAAAATCGATGTAAGATATCCACAAGAAATTTATAGAGAAATATAGTTTCACATATTTCAATCTAAATGTACTTCAATTTAGTAATTATTTGATATACCTTCTAAAACAGCGCAGGAGACTTACTTATATAACACCAACACAACGCATTACTTAGGAATTTTATTTTAGCATTACTACTCTTTCAAATGAAAAAAAAATTAATTCTATAACTCAGGCATTTTTGAAGTTATATCTTAAACTACAACTTCTATTAAAAAAAAACTTTTAAGCTTTTAAGTACTAGTTGAATTTTAGAATTCTAGTCCCCATACCCGGGGGGGGGGGGCATACAATTTAATTAAGATCAGGCAAAATGCATGGACCATGTACAATGGTGGCATAAAAAAAACAGTAGAATGCCTACACCTTTGTTATTTTGCTAGCACAAAACACAAGCCAAACTTTGTCAATTTGTTATGCATTTCCTTGGTAGACAGTGGCTTAGGTACAATTTTACACCTCAAATTGCTAGTGGAGAAAACCAGCATTCTTTACTCCATGTGGAAAGTACAGGCTCAGGGACAGGGTTTGGCATAGCAGCTAAACTTCACTTTGCATGCCCATATCCCATTTCAGAGTGCTCGGGTTTGAGACTGCATTTCAACCTACTCTTTTTTTTTTTTTTTTTTTTTTGTACCCTGGGAGGCAGTAGATGGTGGTGCAAATTCTTATGTCCGTGACACCCATGTGAGAGACCTGGCTTGAGTATCCAGCTCCTATCTTGTGCCTGGTCCAGCCCTGGCTATTATAAGCATTCAGAGAGTGAACCATCAGATAGAAGACCTTTGTGTGTGTTCAGTTCTTTCTGTCTTGCAAATAAAATGGAAGCAAACAAAAAGCAGGACTAAAATTTATAACCAGGTTAATTATGGTTATGTATTCCATGATTTTACTCAAAATTTGAACATTAATTCTCAAGCTTTATGTTGGTGGGATATGAGTTAACTCCAAAGGGACTCAAAATAATAAGCAAATATGGGCATTTCCCTTAAAGCAAAAGACTTAAATAAGAAATTTGTAATTAATATTAGTAGTGATATGTTGAGTTTTAGTAACACAAAGTAAAGCTCCACTGAATTAAGTTTCATAAATAATATGCACATGGGTGGAAGTCTAGTGTTTTCTTAATGACTCATATACAGTGCTTAATTTTTTAAAAAAAAATAATTGAATGGTTCCATTTAGGTTTACAGTATCACTGTCAATACATGATCAGTTTCGGGAAACCCCAAACTATGTCCCAGATTGACTTAGAGATGCAGCCTGACAACTACATTTACTTAATTGGCATGGTAATTAAAATCTAAACCTTTAAGTATGGCATATCGCTTATATAGCATTGACAATAAGATATTTCCTTGGAAAATACCTGAATGATGGATCATTCCTAGCATGCTTGGAGAAAACACAATAAGATAGCCCTTGCCTATTTTTTTCCACTCTGTAATATCTGCAGATGATCTCTATTTCAGATGACTCTAAGTTGCTAAACACAAATGAAAAAGAACACCTTTCTGGCTCATTAAGGCAATTGCTCAAGCTGTCATTAGCATTACCTCTCTAAAAATGCAGTACAGGGTGCAGCAGGCCTTGTCTCCTGCAGAAACTAATGGCATAGAGCTGCCTTTTGACAGCAGAACTAAATTTACATTCTTTACATATTCAGTGAGTCAAGGGATGATTTATCTTAATCAAATAAGCTATGTTTGGGGGATTTTCCCCCACTTTGAAATATACCTGTGCACCTTATAGGTCTCATTACTGACACCTTCATACTGATTGAATTCATTGTGCCAAATTAAAAGCAGCCATTTCCACTTATTTAACCCTAACCATATTCTATACGGCAATAGTAAATTGTGCCTCAAGAAGAGAAATAGCAAGTCATGCCTGAGATGAGATGCTCTGGTGTTCATCCTAGGACCTACGAGGCTGACTACCTGTCAGATAAGGTTGAAGCCAGGATTATGCCTTGAAAGGCTGACAAATCACAGATTTTTATCATCAAATCAAACCTGTTGGGTTTAAACTCTGTGAACTTTAATTATCTCATATTCAATTAAAAGAACTAGATTAAACCAGGAGTGGAGGGTGGGCATTCTACCAAAACAGAGTCAGGGAATTGTTAGGGATAAAAAGACTTCATCTTTACAAATCACATTTCTCATTTCTAATAAAGCAAGATTTACATATAGTGGCAATTCAAGGAATTGTTAAACTATACAATATTAGAGGTTTTCTAGTCTGTCCCAGAAAGATAATCATCTGTACTGTTATTAAAAATATGTACAGAAAAAGGCTCTGCATATGTTGAAAAGATTTTGAACTGCTATGGACACTATAAGTCAGTTTAACAGAGAATGAGGAAACAAAAATAGTCGTACTTCAACTAAAAGATAGGAATAACCTGGGCTTCAAAGACTGAGGTTCTTTTAATTTTTTTTCTTAAAGTAAAACTCATAATTACCAGTACTTTCTGAATATTCAAGTGCCGGCAAGCATACACAAGAATCAGGTCTGGGGTCACCTCAGAGGAAGTTTTCTTGGGGATAGCTCTAACTGAACTTCTGATCTCAGAACCCCAACCATGTAGAGAAGTGCAGTTTCCGTGGTCTGATCATGGAGTGAAAGTGTCAGAGCTGAGCCTCCTCAGAGGCTGAGACTGAGCAGTGGACAGCATATCCAAGTGCACAGGGCAGATATGGCAGTCCATTGGAACCTGCACAGGACACCTGGTACCACAACAGAGTTTGAAGGACAGAACAAATCAATCAACTACCCCAGCCATGTGTTGGTAGTGAAAATATGGACAAACGCAGCCTCTAAGGTGAACTGTCAGCCAGTGGATTCTGGAGAGATTTCATCTTACTTGGAATGGCGAGACTGGCAGCAAATTCAGAACTTTTGACCGATCAAAACCACCTGAGCAGGACTCTCAGTACATGTCCCACGTCAGGGAACTGGGATGAGTGGGAGGCTAGGTGCAGCTTCTCCCTTTATCTCTCCCTTTATCCCAGATGCAGAAAAAAAATAATAATGTGGAAGCAATGCTCTTACCGACTACACTTTCATGCAGCCCTTGACCCTTTTTGCCCTAACCATGTAAAGATTATCAAACTAAAATAATTACAAAAAAAGTAAAACTCATAATTACCAGTACTTTCCATGTATCCTTTCTTACATTCTTACTGGACTAGTAACAAGACAATAAATGATTTACCCCATAAGCGCTAACTGATGGTCTATTCAAGCATTTTTTAAAAATGCTTTATAAAGCATTAGGCAGTAAATACTTTAGGTAAGGTAAGCCATGGGTTCTTTGTCATAATTGCTCAACCCAGCTGTCGTAGTTCCAAAAGCAGCCATAAATAAGATATGAATGAATGTAGCTATGTCCCCAAATTTTCATTTATAGAAAGTTGGACTGCATACAATTTTAATGTGCAGTATCATCCTTCTAATTGTTTTTCCAGTCATTTATAAAAGGTTAAAAAAAAACCTTTAATTTTGAGTTGCATTTAGACTGCATACCACAGCTTATCATCCTCTGGACCTTTTGTCATTTAGACCATTATCAAGGGGGAAAATGATGTCAAATGTGGCCATTTTTCATAATGATTGGAGAAGCAATGACAAAAATATTAAAACAGTGGCAAGCAGTATCAGACAGCACATAATAAAGGGCTAAAATCTGTGGGACAGGCAATAGTAGTTAAAAGACCTGGATCAGATACAATTCTGATAGCTAAAATAGAACAAGACTTATGTAGCAACTAATAGTACCATAAGAATTTTATACAAAAGAGAGAAGAAAGCAGCAGTGCTGGAGGTGAAAGAACTAATATGAACCAAGATAGAGACATGGCAAATGTTTTATTTATGGGAAAGTAAAAGGGCCTAAGCAGTCAACTGAAAAGAAATCAACACATTCCATGTATAATTATCAGTCACTTTGGTGTGTTCATCATTATATTGAACATTACAGACACTATGATACATAAGAGCAAGTCTTGAGTCTACCCACTGCCGCCATGTTGGTGGGTAGAGTCCAGGTAAGTTGGCTCAGAGGTGTAGGTGTCTGAAACTTCCAGCCACGTGGCTGTGGCTGGGAGAACCCTTGTCAGGACAGGCTTCCTGCTGGGGATTCTAGCTCCCCATCTACCAAGACCGGTGGCAAGCTCTGGGGTCTTGGGGGTCTAGAATTACTGCCTAGGCACATCTAGTGCCCAAGGACTGCCACAGTAAATGTAGGTGGGGATGGAATCCCGAAAGACACTCCATGACAGGGCCACTATACTTGCAAGTACAGGGCTGGTTTTGCCCCTTCCCTCCATGCCTGGTGATTTGCAAGGGAGAGACTGAAAGATCTGTATGAATCAGACTCATGCAACAGCCCATGTGGGAATCTGGAGTGGGGCTTTTTATCATGCAACATTGCTGACTACCACACGCCAGTACACACAGAAGCTAAGACTTGGGGGCCTGTCTAGCAGGACTAGATCCCAGTACCTGACTGAATGTCGGAACAGGGGATGGGTCACATTAGGCAGGGCATGGCATTAACCAGCATATAAGAGAGCCAGGCCTGGGGGTAGATTCTGTGGGGGATATATGGAACAAACCCTGTGGAAATGCAAGTCCCACTGGTTAGCTCAAGTGTTGGGGTGGTGATGGGCTAAGCTAGGTGTGACCATGGAACATGCCATCACTCATGAATACAGGGACCAGGGATAGTCTGGGCAGGTCCACGCTGTAGCACCTGCATGTGCATCCTAAAACAGAGTGTGAGGTGGGTCGGGCCAAAACATTCACCAGCTCATACTAGGCTAAGATGGAGGAGCAGCTATTCCGGGCAAGAGCCTAACACTTGCTGGCATGCATGAGATCTGGGTCTGGGAGTGGGTTGAGTAGGGGAACTTAGGAAACTTCCCTAGTGGGTCATAGATCCTGCTAGTGAGCACATGGTTCAGGACTGGGAGTCGTGCAAGCTGGGCAAGGTAGCTCAGCTACCTTGGCTAATAGGTGGGTTTGTTTGGAACGAAGTGGACCAGGCAAGGTCGAGCAAAGCTTAGCTCCCTGGCAAGAGCAAAAACCAGGCTGGAGCGCAGGTCATGCTGGGCTAGGCCGTCACACCTACCAATTTGCATGAGCCAAGAAGGAGCAGACTGAGCAGGGCCAGGTCCCAGCAACTGCCAGTGAGAGTTAGGACTGGGGCCAGGCCAGGTCAAGCCAGGCTACAGCATCCAAGGCAAAAGCCAAGAAAAAAAATTGAGGGGCCATGCCAAGCTGTGTCAGAACAACCACTGGCATGCATGAGATCCGTGGCTGGGAACAGGCCTGACTGGGGAGCTAAACCTTGCCGGGTTGTGGTTCCCTCTGGTAAGTGCGAAGGCCAGAGTTGGGGCTGATAGTTCAGTCTGGGCATGGCTGCAGTGTTTCTCTGCACGGCTGTGGACTGGGTCTGGGGTGCATCAGACTGGGCTAGACTCCAGCACCCACTGATGCTTGAGAGAACTAGGGTAGGTGTAGGATGGACTAGGCTAGGTCTCTGCCCCTGCTGAGCCATGTGTGGGCTGTGTTTGGGTATGGACCAGGATTGGCTTGGCTGTAATACTCAACAGCAAAAACCAGAATGGGTAAAGGCCAGTCAGGAAAGGCCACTGTCTCTGCTAGGACAGGAGGTAGACTAGGGTGGGCCCATGGACCCACTGCTGGGCGCGAGACCTAGGACTGGGAGAGGTTCTGATGGAGGAGCTTGGAAACTCCTCTGTCGGACACAGTCCCTGCAGGTGAGCACAAGAACAATGATAGGGAGCAGCCCAGACCAGGCCAGGGGATGGTACCCACCGGTATACATTAGGCACAGGTTGGGGGCGAACCAGGCTAGGCTGGTTCATATCACTTGCTGCTAAATCTAAACACCAGAATGTAGTGTGGGTCAGGCCGGATTGAGTCACAACACAAGCCAGTTCACATGAGGGCCAGGTCTGAGGGCGGGCTGGGCTGTACTAGACTGTGCTAGCCCCCACCAGCACGAGTTGGAATTGGGGGTGGTCTGGGCCCAGACAAAGGCTACAGCAACCAATGACAAATGTCTAGGAGAGGCAGGCTATTCAAGACTGGGCTGTAGCACCCAACCAGCACATGTGAGACCCTGAGGGGAAGGGGCCCAAGCCAGTAGGGAGGATGTAGAGGGCTCCCCTGCTGCACTACAACTCCCACTGGACAGTGTGAGTTGGGATGGGGGCAGATCAGGCCTGGCAGGGTTACAATACCTGTTGGCCTCATGTGGTCTGGTTCAGGGGAAAGCCAGGCTGGGTTTACTGTTCCTATAGGTGCATACATAAATCAGAGTGTGTATACATTGGTTGGGTGTGCCACCGCATTAGCTGGCAGATGCACATGAAGGATATGGCAGTACATTGGAGTCTGCAGAAGACACCTGGTACCATGACAGGGGACGGAGGACAGAACAAATTGTTGTGTCGGCAGTGAATATCTGAACTAATGGAGGCTCTACAGTGGACTGTGTCAGCCAGTGGATTCTGGAGAGATTTCATCATGTTTGGAGAAACGAGATCGGCAGTAATTCAAAAGTATTGAATTATCAAAACCTCTTGAGCAGGACCCTCAGCGCATGTCCCACATCAGGCACCCTGGAGTGGTGTCAACTTGCTGTCCTCCATCCCAGGGTACAGAGGCGTTTGGAGGCTGGGAGTGGCTTCTCCTTGTCTCCTTCCTTCCTCCAGATACAGGAAGGAAAAAAAGAAAATGTAGAAATGGTGATCTCACCCACCTTCCTTTAGCCCTTGACCCTTATTACCCAAATCAACTGTGTAAAAATCATCACATATAAAAATAATTAATGATTTTAAAAAAGGAACAAGCCTTGACCTCCAATTATTCACAATCTTATTAGAGGACAAATAAGCAAACAACTAGGAGTCAGGATAATAAATGATACTTAATATGGAAGAATAATGTTATCTTGAAACAAATGTGGTATTTTGAAAACTCATATCAATTCACAACATTGCATGAATTGATATGAAGCAGAGATCTGTCATCTACATCATAAAAGGAATTTAAATGCAAAATAGCAATCTCTTTGTGTTCTACTCTAGGCTTGGTCATCGAAATATAACTGCTTGTCCTTCCTGGAGAAATGGTAAAATCACATAGACTTTCTGTATGGAATTTCCAAAGACCCTTTGAAGATTAGAATTTTAAAGGGGATTATTTTGTTGCCTTGATTCACTGGAACTGGGAATTAAGTTGGTGGGCCTAACAATTAGCATACACCTTTCTGGAAGCCTTTTTGGTCATCAGGTAAATCAGAGTAAAAAAGCCTAGAGTGTTGTTTTCTATCAGAGATCTTTAAGAAAAGGATCTTCACCTACCTACATGAGACTTCTCAGGATCAACAAGTACTAATTTTCGAATCCGTAATTTCAAAACTCTTTAAAGTATTCCAATTGGTACTTCCACAATTAATCACCCCTTCTTTGAAAATATGTTGGTGCTATTAGTCTCACTTGAGGCAAGAACTCAAAATTCAGATACAACTATTCCTGGCAGTATGACCAAAGAAAATCTGAAATCTCCTGAATCTTCTGCATAAACTCCTAAGTGAAAAACAATATTGTAAGAAAATGGCAGACTTTTTAAAAAGATTTATTTTATTTGTATTAGAAAGTCATACATACAGAGGAGAGACAGAGAAGATCTCCTGTCCAATGGTTTGCTCTCCATGTAGCCACAATGGCCACAGCTGTGCTGATCCAAAGCCAGGAGCCTGGAGCCTCCTCTGGGTCTCCCACATGGTCGCAGGGTCCCAAGAGCTTGGTCCGTCCTTGATTGCTTTCTCATGCCACAAGAGGGGAGCTGGATGTGAAGCGGGGCTGCCAGAACTAGAACCAGCACCCATATGGGATCCAGGAGCGTGCAAGGAGAGGACTTTAGCCGCTAGCCCATCATGCCACGCCTGCACATAGTTTTTGAAATACATTAACTGGTGCTCAGGTATTCAGAGCTGATTTAACCATTTACTAGCTGTAAGCTTGGGTAAGGTGTTTCTCTGATCTTCTAATTATCACTTATAAATTTGAGCAAACAGAACCTAATGTTCAGGATTATTGTGAAAATATAATGAAAGTACATGTGGCATCTAGCATGATGTCTAGCAAACAGAGAAGACTCAAAAAATAATGTTAAATTCCTCTGCTGGTTCTTCATTGCAAGCTCCGACACAATGGTTTCAAGGTAAAGATATTGAGCAGCAGGCACAAAGATGTCATTCACAGGGTAAGAGACCCAGGCAAGGTAAGTAATCACAAAAGAAAAAAGCAAGCTTGTGTGTGTGAGAGTGTGTGAACTGTTCTGCCTTTACTGCACTAGGATAGCCTTTGTGCTAATCAGCAACTAAGTCTACTAGGAGGGGTACCTCTTGAACCTCCCCTTCTTTCTGAATCCCAACACGTATCTGCAGGCTACACTTCCATTCTATATTTTAACACTTTCACAGCCACAGGCGAGGAATTAGTGAGCAAGATCCTTGCCAAAGGGAGAATTATCTGGTGAGAAAATTAAGAGGAAAATACAATACGTCTGTGTTCTACAATTGTTAAGACATATTCTTTGCTTTTGATCAGTTCATTTCCAAACTCACTGTCATGCCATTAAAATGCTGTAACATCACTACTGCCATTTGTGCTTCCCTATTCAGCTCTGCAATTGACTTCCTTAGCAAATAGATCCAGAAGACTGTTTGAGCTAGAACAAGTATAACCCCCTTGTGAATAGCAGCTCCACTAGCCTAAAAGTGCTTCCTGAAGTTCTTTTCTTAACCTGAATATTTCACACGTGGGAGCTGAGTCTGTTACATGAGCTTTTTATAGTCTTCAGATCTTCATTAAATTATATTATCTTTGTGCATTCTATACTTCCTTGCTACTAAATGCACGTGCAATAAGATGACTGTTCAATACATGATCTCTGAATGGATTAACTAAAAATTAAATTTATATTTCAACATAACCAATTCACAGGATTCCTAAAAATATCTCAATAGTAGAATATCAATAAATAAAGCGCATTTTTGGTAGACTATATTTGATAGACCTGGTTCCTACAGTAGAAAGTTTAATCAATCTTATATATGCAAAGACAGAAACATTTAAGTTCTATTTCAGTTATTTGTGATCACTGCAATTAAAACATCTGGGAATGTGAAACTATGGCATAGCAAGTAAATTTGTCCACCTGTAGTGCTGTAATCTCATACAAGTGCTGGATGGAGTCCTGGCTGTTCCACTTCAGACCCAACTCCCTGGATCTGGGATGTGTCTGGGAAAGCAGTAGAATATGGCCCAAGCACATGGTTTCCTGCAACCATATGGAAAAGACGCAGAAGTTCCTGGCACTGGGCTGATGTTGTTGTGGGCATTTGAGGAGTGAACCAGCAGATGGCAGATTTCTGCCTTTGTCTTTCCCTCTCACTCTTTGTAACTCAAATAAACAAATCAGGGTGTTTCAAGCTACAGAACTTCTTGAAGATGAGAATTAATTTATATACACTGAAATAATACATACTAAATATATACTTATAAGATATTTTACTTACATATAATATATATTGTCATATATATATATATATATATATATATATATGGCTAATACCTGGCAAACAATCACTCATAGTTACCTACTGGTTTTTCTACTCTTAAAAAACCCATTTCTTTTTATTATATTTGAAGGCAAGAGAGACAGAGACAGACAGAGGTCTTCCATCTACTAGTTGACTTTTCAAATGCCTGGAACAGATTGGGCCGAGCCAAACTGAATTTAGGAACATGGAATGCAAACTTGATCTCTTATATGACAGTAGGGATACAAGTACTTCAGCTCATCTTTAGTTTATGAGTCTCCTCAATAATGAGTAGAATATCTTTTTAAAGACACATTCAAAGAATAGAGATCATAGAAGACTCCTTTTATACCCTGCTTAATCCCTGGAGGGATGTTCTGCACACTACCTAGAAGTCATGTAGTGGCAAACGAATAGATCTACAGATATACATTGTAAAACATATACCTGGTCTCTTTTCAAGTCTATATTTTCTTTTTGAATATGTATTTGTTTGATTATCATGAAGCCAATATTAAGGGACCAACAGTATATACATTTTAGCAGAGATTTTTGGCAACAGGATGAGGAGATAGGGTGAAATGAATATCATGTTTATACTAGAAACTCTTACCATATGATTATCTTAAAAAATCATGCACCCAATCTTGTTTTAAATAGTACTGAGGTCATCTATGTGTTGATCTTGAATCAGCCTTGAGGCATAGGGTTCAATTATCACAATTATCATTTCAGAAAAGAAGAAATAAAGAGAAAAAATTGAAGAAATACCTAAACAAATAAACAAATATTACAGTTCATTTATACTCATAAGGCTGGTTTAGGATTTCACTATTGTAAGTTAAAATGAAAATGCCAACATTATACACAAATAACATTTTTATTTCATTGGTTATCATGCAGGTCATGATGAATAAGCCAGATAATAAAGGAATGAACTGTTGATTGCGAGCACTGCATTTCGAGCTGAATTCTTGCTTGTTTCTTTCAGAACTAATGTTAATGAATAGATGCTACTTTCTATGATACGGATGTCCTTCACTATTACAATCTATTGAATTCAGCAATGAATACATATTCATGAATGTGCACTCTTCTCAAAATAGGGATGTAGACAGTCTACTCCATTAAACATAAGTTTATTTTTCTTTCAGGTGCCAGCGAGAGAATCAACATTTTGGTCAGTGGCCTTTTCATGATGTTTGTCCTAATGGATGCCACCTGGAAATAAAATCAACTGATGTTTAATGGAATAGATTTACTAAATCTCCTTTCTGAGCATGGTATTGTTTGATGAAGAAGTAATTAATTCAAAATATTAAAAGTGAACCTAGCTTCATAAATATAACTGTAGCTTAATCTGATGCTAATTAAAATAAGAGCTAAACAACATGATATAAATTCCTTTTTTATTGTATATCCACATTTTATTCATGTTGTTAACATTAATTAGAGGCTGGGTACTGATGTTTGGTCTCGCAGTAAAGATTGGTTGAGATGCCTGTATCTTATGAGGTCTGGGTTTGAATCTTGTACTCTATATCTGATTGAGCTTTCTGCTAATTTTTACTCAGAGACCTGGGATACCTGGATGGAATTCTGGGCTGTTGGCTTCAACTATCCCAAGGATTGGCTATTACAGGGATTTGGGGGAATGGATTAAAGGATGAAAGATCCCATTTATCTCCTTGCCTTTTTAATGAAAATGAAACAAAAATTCTAATTAAAACAAAACATCAATTAGAACCTCATCATCAAGTTGATATTCTCATAGTTAAACTGTTTATTTTTGTCATCTTTCAGGGCTTTCTTGCATATCTGATGAGGTCAACTGTGTCAGTATGTTCCAGTTACCATAGGCATGAACAGTAGATTGCATATTAACAGATTGCTTATGCTGTGATTTGTTAATTTGTCACATGGGACTCTCAGTGTCACAATCATCTAAATGGTTAGCAAGCATTGAGGTATGTATTAGTGTTAAATGCAGTGGTCTCATAAAACCTAACAAACTGTACATCTAAATCTCATTTTGCTTTATGACAATAATCCACTTTCCTTTTTTTGCAAAAATCTTTGACATATACAAGCTCAACCAATAGATATACTACAATCATCTTTAAATGAAATAAGCTTGCTAAAAATAAAACAATAAACACTTGAGAACATGGAAGATGTATAAGAAAAATGTCTACTTTTTTTTAGGCTAAAATGGATAGGGAACAGGTTATAAAGACCATACTTATATGTGTTATATTTCTACTAGAATTTTTGTCCTTTTTTTAAAAAAAAAGATGTATTTTATTTATTTGAGAGGTAGGATTACAGAGAGGGAGGAAGAAAAAAAATGATAGAGACAGAGAGAAATAGATCTGCCATGTCCTGATCCATGACCCAAATGACTACAACAGCTGGGGCTGCGTGAGGTTAAAGCCTGGTGCCAGGAACACTATCTGGTTCTCCCACATGTATGGCAGGGGCCCAAGCATCTGCTTTCTCAGGTGCAATAGCAGGTATCTGGAATGCAAGTGGAGCAGCTGGGACTTGGACTTGCATGCATATGGGAAGCTGGTATCTGTTCAACACACAGCACCAAAAGGCTGGCCATAATGGTTTCAGTTCTTTCTGCTCAGTTATGAGCAACAAATACCTAAGCATCTTCTGTGTTTCCAGCTCTGTGATGAGATGCAAGTGTTAAATGAGTATCACAGAAATGCCTGTCTCCTTATAAATGTGCATGCTTTGATGACCATCCTGTACTATTACATACTTAGTAATCATGATGATCACTAAGAGCAACAAACATGCTTGAATTTGTAATGGTGGCCAAAGGCTGAAAATTACAACAAAATGGCTTATTCTACTCTGGCAAAATCTGTCTCTAGTGTGGACAATGTGATGACAGTAGGAATATAATGTGGAAAAATCATAAGTGGGAAAAGTTTGCTTCTATTTTAAATTACTTTTTCTGTTAGTTTGGTCTGATTGACAGCTCTCAGAGACTGACCTAATGAACCTTCTGCTTGGGAGCCTTCCCATACTCCCTGATAAGCAGTGAATGAAAGTTTTACAGTAGGCATCATCTCCTAAGCCCCAGAGATCTGACTAAAGTGGCATGGCCTCTAAATACCACCACAAACATTTACTGTGGGTTGATCCCAGCAGGAATGTTGTCAAACTGATTTTTCAGTTTTTACAGTATCTCTGCAAATCAGCTCAAAGCACATTGTTCCAAGTTTCAATGAGACATCTAATTGTGCTTCCCCATGGGAAACATGCACATTCTCAGTAAGGATTTTCCAAAAAGGTAAAATACAATATATAAAAAAACCATACAGACACAAATATATATGTGGATTGTGAAGTACACATTATTTTTTTTAAAATCTCTACGGTTAGTTGTTTTATGTTATCTTCTTTATCCTTTACAACCAGATTGCAAATATGTAAAATGAAAGATAAGACATAAGACTGAGGAAAGAATGTATTAAGACTATGATTTCTACTAAAAAGAAGAATATGCCATGTGGCCGGTACGATAGCTCAACTGGTTAATTCTCAACATGCAAGTGCCAGCATCTCAAATGTACACCAGTTTATGTCCAGGCTATACTACTTCTGGCTCACCTCTCTGTTTATGGTCTGGAAAAGCAACAGAGAATGGTTCAAGTCCTTGGGACCCTGCACCCACGTGGGAGACCTGGAAGAAGCTCCTGGCTTCTGGCTTCAGACTGACTCAGCTCTGGTGACTGTGGCCATTTGGGAAGTGAACCAGTTGATGGAAGATCTTTTTCTCTGTCTCTCCTTCTCTCTGTAAATACACCATTCCAATAAAAATAAGTAAATCCTGAAGATGGGTGTGTCCTGTACAGATGGAGTCACAGGGGATTCTTCTACAAAATTGTACATTGTAGGTCTTAATGTCTAATTTCACAGGAAAAGTATGGAAACCAGTCTATTACAAAGAGGAAGAGTGTCCAGTAATTTCAAATCTTTGTATAATAATAACATAGGAGACAATTTAAGTATCACTGGTTATCCAGAAGTAACAAATTATTTGCTTTGGAAATAAATGAGGATCATTAGAATTCAGTGCAAGTAAGTCGTAGTTAACATTTCAAATTTCTGAAACTGCTTTTATAATGGACTCTTCATATATCACATTCTCAAATTAAGTAAAAACATTTATGGCTCTAAATCTGAGATAAGGATGTGCTCATCAGATTGTACTGCTTATTCAAAGTTTTAATTTTAGATTTAAACTCATTCCTCTTAGAAACTGGAATGACTAATTTTGACAGATCAACTTCTTTTTAAAAACTGACTACAGAATGAAAATAACCAAAGGAAAAGACAAAAAAACTACACTTCTAAAATCGTTGCTTAAGTAAGTTATTAATTTTAAATTTGTCAGTAGAAATACATGCAATCATACTTACACATACACACTCAAGCTACAGAATTACCACAATAAGACGATATCTAAATACAAGGATGAAATTCAGCAAACGTCAACAGATTTGGTAAATCCATTGTGCTAAACCTCAACTATCCCCTTTGGAGTTTTTACCTGTACTTACAACACAGCTTCTGCATAATTATGGTAAAACAACAGCAATAACAACAGCAAAAATGAACAACAAAGGTCAATTCCGCTGGTTCAGCAGTTCTTTGGCAAAACATTTTTCTCACTCTGAGAGGTCCAAATTCATCTACTTTGTTTTCAGTGTGCCCCATGCACTTTCATTGACATTCTTTCCTATGTGAACATAAGTCCCCTAATTACCATCACAATAAGGAAAGTAGATGGGAGATAGAATACTTTCTCTTTTTGACAGGTCAGCAGTCAAGAAAGCTATACTGTAAGTTTTGAAGCTGTGTACCTAGATTTAACTGGATATTTGTATCTTGTATCACAATTTTGATATTATATATGACATGAACGTTTCTTTAAAAAAATCAGACAAGTTGGTAAATAAAATCTGTCCTCTTCAATGGTAGGTGTTTGGGGAGTTAGAGAATCAAGCAATGATTCTGTCACTGCAAAAAATCATTGTGAAATGCTTCTTTGGGAATCTCTTTAGAGTCAGCTCACATTGTTTTGCAGAGTTTTGATGACAGCAAATCCTTGATCTTTGATAGCAGTTTTGAGTTTTGGCAAATGCAAATACTTCAAAGTCAAACAGCATAAATAAGCTGGGTAATTAAGCTGTCAATACTAACATCTGGATAAACACTGGGCTACGGTGAAGAAATGAGGGGCAAATGGTTGGTTTGCAGTAGTTAATCCATTGGTTAGGATGCCCACATCCCATGTCAGATTCAATCTCCATTTGTGGCTCATTACTCCAGCTTCCTTTTTAGGTAACTTCTCAGAGGCAGTGGTGTTACCTCAATAAGTTGAGTTCCTACCACCCGAGTGGGAAATGTGGATTGAGTTTCCAGCTCCTGACTTTGGCCCTGGCCCAGCCACATCAGCTGATGGAATTTGGTTAGTTAACCAGGAGATGTGGGTGCACTGTTCTGCATTGCAAGTAAATGAAAATAACTATAAACAGATTCAAAAAAATTGAACTCAAAGAGGCCAATGCCTCAAACATGTCTTTGATGTAGGGTCATGTTCTATTATAGCTGTGAAAGTCATATTCAATCAAGGGAAATCAATGGAGAAAAAGAGGAGACAGAAATGAGTGACATGAAAGGACAAAGAGAGAAATTTTATTCCTAACTTTTCAAGTTTGGTTGTAGTACAAGGCATTACAAGGTCTAGTATTTCCTGTCCTTAGATGTATATAATTCTGCCTATTCTAAAGTATGTTCCCTTTCACTTGAACTAGCCTGAGATGTACATTTCCTGCCCCTAATTCCCTTGATCTTCTCTCTATCTCTTCAATGAACATTCATTTCAAATGATTTTTTGTCCATTGCAATCAGAAGGGGGTTAATTAAGGAATCTGCCTATTAAACATCAATGAGGTACCACCTAACACCAGTAAGATTGGCCCACATGAATAAAAGCACCAACAACACTTGTTGGCGAGGTTGCGGGGAAAAGGGAACCCTACTCCACTGCTGGTGGGGCTGCAGGCTGGTACAGCCTCTATGGAAATCAGTATGGAGAATATTCAAACAACTCAAAATCAACATACCGTATGATCCAGCAATAGCACTCCAAGGAATATATCCAGAACAATGCACTCCTATGTTCATAGCAGCACAATCAGTAATTGCAAAAACATGGAAGCAACCAAAATGCCCATCAACAGAGGATTGGATAAGAAAGCTATGGTTCATCTACTCCATGGAATACTACTCAGCTATTAAAAAAAAAAATGCAGTTCTTTGTGGCCAAATGGGCCAAACTGGAAACCATAATGCTAAGGGAAATGAACCAATCCCAAAAGGTTAAATACCACATGTTTGCCTTCATTTAAGAGGATATGATGTTATGTATAACATGTTATGTTATGAATGTTATATGTTATGAATAAACTAAAATTGAAATGTCAATGAGGTGGTCACAGAAGGTGGCTAGGAACTCGCATTTACTTTTAACATATTGGTTACTCATTACTATGTCAATTAATTCCATAATGATGTAAATTTTTGCTGATGGTATGTTGGAGCTTTTAATTGACTGGGATGATACTCTGCTGGCTCTGTCTTCAGACCAGAAAGGGTCTCACTAAGAAGCCGTTGAACTTGACTGGACAATAAGATGCTGGACTCTAGGTTTGGTATACGCTTGCAATGGGGGAATCTCAACTGAACTTGAACTGTGGTTATGCAACAAGGTGGAGGAATCCACCATGGTGGGAGGGTTTGGGGAGGGGTGGGGAGAACCCAAGTACCTATGAAACTGTGTCACATAATACAATGTAATTAATGAATTAAAAACAATAAATAATTTAAAAAAATACTACCTTGACATTCAGTTTGAAAATTAAAAGTAATCGTGTATATATAGCATAGAAGGTGGGGAATGCCCCAGATGCTTCCTACCTCAAGCAAGTCTTCTATAGTTCTCACATAGTTTTCTGGAACTGTCAATACAGTGCTTTAATTTCTCTCTTCCTGAATAAAAGAGCTATATTACCAGTGTTATCACCAGAAACTAAATGGCATGGATCTTAATAATGAGTAATTAATCATTCCATATCAATTTAGAATCACTGTATTCATTATGTTTAGTGTGATATATAATAGTTTAAGTCTATATTCTTCCAATTAAAATGTGCAAATGTTCTTTACTGAGGTCCTTTACCCTTACCAGGCTCACCACACTACAGAACATACTCTATAATTAGCAGCTGAGAAATACTGTTTAAAATGGCAAAATAGCAACCTGAGCACAACCAGAAGAAAAATAAGAGTACAGCAAATTGTAAACAACTTCACATGATTTATAGAAAAATAAGTCTACAAAGCTTCTTTAATGTCAGGATATAAACAGTTTTCAGTGCTATTTAGCTAAATGATGATTATAAAACTCATTGAACTGAATGAGAATTAGGGATGTTAGACAAATTCTTGTAAGGGGTTAATTAATTCATATGAACCACACAGCTCAGCTAAAACTGGGCTCATTATTCTAACCCACCAACGTGGTCTGCTTCTTAGATTCGTCCTCCTTCTACCATCAGATTCACCCTGTTGCACCCCTACCCCAGTAGTGAAAGTTAGGAGACAGAAATATTTAAAACGAAATGTGAGCTAACAGCATTTTGCAAGGGTACATCTCAGATACAAAGATGTCTGCTGGAACACTGAAATGGAAAGATCATTTATTAGTACACCATGGTTCGTAACATCCGAAAGGGTTCAATATTTTCATTACACTCATAAACATACCCCCTCTTCCTTTTCAAATGCCTCATTACAGCTAAGCCTGGAGCTTTTTTCTTAAAAAGCTTTCCACTGAAATTATTAATAATTTGAAGTTCCCTACAGGCCAAGGGTATTATTACAGTCAAAATACATCAATATGTATATATATACTTATATACTCTCTTTTACGATATTTTAAATAACAAAGTATTTAGCAGGAACAGTAAAGAATTTATAAGCCATGTACAGAAAAGCCTAGAGGAAGATGGCAATACCCCAGACTCTTGAAGCTTATTAGGTGGGTGTAGGAGACTGTAATAGGATTATGAGTTTTGGTTTAGCCTGTCCATCATTTCAAAATCCCCATAACTAAAGGGAATATCTTCATAGGGGTCTGGGTTTAATATTGAAGCTGCTTTATTTAATTCTTTCTATTTTATAATGCTGAGTGCTAATTAGTTCCATCCACTTTCTTCAGGCTTGTCAATAAGGCAACTTGGAAGCCAAGAACCTGCTGAATTATGGATTAACCAGTTCTGTGACAGCATATTCAAGCAACCTAGTTAGCTACTCCAAAGCATAATGGCATTATGGGCACAGGAAAGCATAAAATATTCTTTTGTTATTGTCTGCTTAAAAGCAGAAAATATGATTCCCTACAAGCAAACTGTTTTGATGTGTTAATAAACATTTTAGTTATGTAAAAGTAAAAATATTTTGTGTTTGAAATATAACCTATTACATTTAAATTATCTATAATCTCTACAAAAACATGACAAATTAGTGTTACCTCACTGTTGCCCATTTTTTTTTTCTTTGAAAGTAGGAAACAATAAAAGGCAAGGGAGCTTGGGGGTTTGAGCTTGACTAGCATGAGTCCCCTTGTGGCTTGTATTGAACCTGGATTCCAAACTTCCAGGGCCTTCCCAACACTTTTTTGCTCTTGGTATTTCAATTGACTCCTTTTTGTTCAGTTTGCCTCTAGAATCATCTTAGGTTCATAAATCCTGGGGTTAGAAGGAATGTTAGAGATAAACTGATGCAGTAAGTACTCTTAATTTTCCAAGTGAATTAACTGAGAGCCAAAGGTCAAGTGACCTACCAGCGTCATCAGAGCCAGCTGATAGCGGAGTTGGGGAATGATTCCAAGTCTTCTCAAATACAGAAGTGCTTCTTACCCTGCTTCTCATGATCATCCTACTCAAACATGCCCCAAAACCCAAATTGGCTGTGTCTTTTGTATGCTCTCTGGCTTACTCCTCAGTGTATACAGTCTACCCCTGCCTCCCCAAGCTTTCAATTCTACCTTCTTTTCTCATTGTTAAGGGATAATTATGCTTTTCTATTTGCTGTAAGAATGAGTCTGTCTCCCAAAAGCTTGGTCACCTGCCTTTGTTTAGACACTAATTATCTTCTAAGTGGTTATCTTCCTCATCTCTGTGGTAAACATTGTGTCCTCTTTGTCTCCTAAAGGCTAATGTTTCTACATCTATCCCTTTTCTTGCTAATAACTTCTGTCTCTTCCTCTTTACTGCTGCATTTCTTTAAACTCAAGTTAATGAAAATAATTCATAATATCAGTAATAACTAGGTAGCATACACAAAGTGATTATCATGTATTAGGCACTATTTCTATGCTTTGCAAGTATTAACTCATGTAGTGGTATTACAATATTCTTCATTTCACAGACAAGGAAACTAAGACACAAAAAGCTTAAATAACTTGTCCAAGGTACACATCTAGGAAATAATAGCACCAGAATTTGAACTCAAGGGTTTAGCTTTAGGTTCTGTGCTTTTAACCACCACCCTATTCTTTCACATATATCATGTCCAAATCATCACTAATTACCTCCTCACATTGGGCAAGCTACTTGATTTCTCAGAGACTCAGTTTCCTAAAAATGTGAAAATGGTTGTTAAAGTTCTAGGTATAATATGGAGATTAAGTGAACTAGAGGATACAGGTAATAAATTATGCCTGAAACATTTAATAAATGACATTTAATATAATAATGAGATTAACAACAGTCATCAAACCTAGCTTTTATCAAAAAATAATGCAGAGAAATACTCCCAGAAGAAGATACGCGTTCTTAACCAACTCTTACCAAGGATGGTCCTAAGCATAAACAATACACATTCATTTAGTATGTAAAACCACCATGAGGAGAATCCCATTACATCACATGAGAACAGTAAAAGCAGGGAGGTAATCCACTTCTGCAACATCGTGAAGCTATTAGGTAGCACAAACAAGATATGGACCCAAGCAGCTGAATGCCATAGTTCATGCTCTAGCTACAGTGCTGTGCTGGTTTCAATGTGATATTCCGGGATAGGAGGGTAACCTTGAGACATACATATCATGAGAGAGAAGAGCAAAGATGATTATAGCCTATAGTAAGCATGAAAAGACATATTCTAGCATACTGATCTGCAAATGTGTCAGCAGGAAATAATTTTATCCAGACATAAAAAAAAAAACTGAAACAGAATTCTGGGTCCCCTCCCATATGTGCTAAGTCTCCAAGAATGGAGCTTAGTGGAGAAAATAAGAATCTTACAGGAAGTTTTTAAAAATCCCCATATTCAGCCTGCTCCCTGGAGAATCTGCCTTATCTTATCCATGCTTATTCCTGCAGCTCACATGCTACCAAGAGAACATTCTAGGGAGCCAATAATTAGTTGGAACCTGATAAATAATATGATAGAATCAACCATTTATCGTGCCTTTACTATGTGAAATATATACCTCAATAGAACCAGATGTTTGATGAAGGGACATTTCTGTTTTATTGAAATATTAAAACCAATCAGCAAAGAACAAAGGTTAAACTATCACTCTTTTGAATTAATGATTCTAGGCAATGAGCATCAATAGCTGATAATATACCATGAAGAGTAAAGTATACATCGTGTGCTATATTATAAAACTATACTCTACCCACCACTTCCCAAAAATCTGGAATCTGAATCTGATCAAGCCACTATAAGGAAGTATAAATTTAGAGCTAGTCACAGATTAGGAGGATAAAGAAACATATACATAATATATGAGTACAATAAACAATAGACTATCAGACAAATAACCTGGCTACTTACTCATTAAAAAACAAAATTATGAGAAATAAGAGAGACCCAACTGGTGAAAAGCTGAGCTTGGAAACAGATAATCTACCCTCTGTCAATTCCATGGACAACTACAGAGCTGGCCACCATCTTGACTGCAACCAAACAGGAGATAACCCAAATGAGTCAGCTAAATTGTTTCCAAATTCCCAACACACACAAACTATGAGATAATAAATGTGGATAGTGTTAAGGTTCTAAGTTTGGAGTGTAATTAGTTATGTAGCAATTAACAACTAATTGATAATTAACACAAGAGGAAATTTCACAGTTTATAAGAGACATTACAAAACAATAATGATGAATAAACCTTATTTAATTCCTGATTCAAACTGGAAACAACTATAGATAATCAGAGAAATAGAAACAGTGATTAACTAGCTGTTATCAAGGAAATTTTGCTGTTTTGGTGAAGTGTGATAATAGCATTTGGTTATACAAGAACAATCCTGACTTTTTGTGGATACCTACATAAAAGCACTTAAGATAAAAAGATACAATGTCTGAAATTTGCTTCAAAAATTCTGAGGGTGATAGATAAAATAAGGCTGACCATTGGTGAAGCTGAGTCTCAGGTTCATTCTATTGTCTTCACACTTGGGGCCTAGAATTGTATCTATAAATCACACTGGATCTATTAAAAGATAATTTAAAATGCAAAAAAAAAAAAGAAAGAAAAATAAAGAGGAGAAAAAAAACATTGACTGACCACTGTGGATTTACAATTAGTTAAAGTAATTTCAACTATGCCCCTCAGGAAAGGAACAGTGTGACGATCCACATAACATGTCTCCATGGGCAGCAAGGCAGGCAAACTCACATACTGTATATACAGATACATATAGATTTTATAATGCTTTTTTGGTTTATTCATCTATTTTCTCCCAAGACAGATAAGCTAAAGTTAAGATAGTAAATTGGGAATAGGTTTTGTGTTTACATATCACTCATTCTTGAGATTTGTTGAAGTACAGGAAGCCCTGAATATTTTTGTAAAAAGAAGTCAATTAGAAATGTTTTTACTAGGGTTAGTGTTGTGCCACCATAGGCTAAGCTATTGCTTGCAATGTCAGCGTCTCACAAATAAATACTGGTTGAAGTCTTACTCTGCTTCCCATCCAGTTTCCTGCTAATATGCCTGGCCAGACAGTGGAAAATGGCCCAAGTGTGTGAGTCCCTGCTACCCATGTGGGAAACCCATATGAAACTCCAAGCACTTGGCTTCAGCCTGGACCAGTTTCAGCAGTTGAAGCCATTTGGAGAGTGAATTTCTCTCTCTCTCTCTCTGTATGTGTATACACCCTGAGGGTTTTTTCCACAGCTATCCTGGAAGATCCCAAGGTGAGATAACAGAGGCCCCACAGAATACTACCAGTGAAAGGAGGTGACGAGGAGTCAACCAACCAATCCATTTATTGAGTCAAATAGTGAAGTTATATACAGGGTGATAAACAGGAAGCATGGAGAACTAGCAACAGTAACCTGATTGGTTCACCCAACTGCCCCATTGCCACCAATCAACTTACAGGTCAGTTTTAGGTACAATCCTTCCTGTCAAGAGCAATCTGGAGGCCTGAGCTGAGTGCAGTGGCCCTAGCTGGTTCCCTCATTTCCCTACTACAAGGTGGGGGCCTTCCAAGCAGAGGAAAACAGGATAAGTCCATCCAGTCCCAGGCTGCCTGTCAGCCATCAGGTCAAAGTGGGGTTTCAGTTTGCTAAGCCCCCTGACGGGTTCCCAGAGTGCAGTGTGCTGCATCCTCATGTCCTCCAGAATAGGCCAGGAATACCTGGGTCCATGGACAACTACCCACTACTCCACTACTCCACTTGTCAAATAAATATTTTAAAAACTAAATTATTTATGTGAGAGAGACGTGAGTTAGCATGCTACCATTCACTGACTCACTTCAAAAATCACAAAAGTTGGAGTGGTGCAAAGCCAAAGACCAGAACTGGGAACTCAATCCTGGTGTCCCACATGGCAGGGATCCAGGTCCTTAAGCCATCACTTGCTGCCCCAACCCCCAGTATGTCCCAAATTAGCAGGAAATAGCAACAGAGGGGGCGAGGGCTTGAAGTCAATTACTCAGATATGGGATACAGGCATGTCATGGAGCACCTTAACTTCTGTGCCAAATACTCAACTCTGGCTTTGATTTTATTTTTTTTAATTATTTTAATATTTTATTAGAAAGATAAACAGAGAGAACATACAGAGAGGAAGATCTTCCATCTGTTGCTTCACTCCCCAAGTGGCCTCAATGACCAGAGCTGAGCCAATCCAAAGCCACGACCCTGGAGCTCTTCCAGGTCTCCCCCGTGGGTGCAAAGTCCCAAGGCTTTGGGCCATCTTCAACTGCTTTCCCAGGCCACAAGTAGGGAGCTGGATGGGAAGCATGACTACCAGGATTAGAACCAGCGCCCATATGGGATCCCAGCATGTAGTATGGGGGCCACTTTGGCCGCTAGGTTATCACTCCAGGGGCCCCCAGCTTTTAAGAGGAGATGGTAAGTAGTGATTGTACTCACATATTCTTATAGGACAAACAGAAACACATGATTCAAAACACCATATTCTTAATGTTGTATGTATTTTCTGAGGAAATCTCTCTGATGGCTTCACTAATTAATGATTTGATGGTAATACTCCGGAATGGTTTAGAAATTGTACAACATTTCTTATATTACTTTGGGAAAGTCTGAAAAAGCAAAGGTGAATCGGTAGAGGCAACATCAAACTGTAAAAACATCACCTATGAGAAAAGACGATTTATTTTAAGATATAACTGAGCCATTTAAAAAAAAAAAAGGCAATCACCTAAATACTTGTTTCCATGGCCATTGTCTGAGAATCACATCTCAATAAATAGCTATGGACACTTAGGAGGTGAGGCTTAGGTATAGTAATATTGAGTAATTTAATAAAACAAATATAAAAAACATACAGTGAGACCTGGGCTATCCAGAAACCTGAAACAATAAGTTGATCTGGATAGCAAACAGCAACTTTTTATTGTAACTAGTCTGTAGAGAGATGTTTTAGAAATACATAATACCTTTTGCTTCATTCATAAAGTTTATTGAATATACATTTTGGATGATCCACTTAATTACTGTGAACATCAAATGCTGTGATATGCTCTAAATACAAGGTCCATTGAGGGTATTTGAGATGTGTCTGTTATTTCTCTAAGATCCAAACTGTTCCACAAATAAAGTTTCTTTTTAAAGATTTGTTTTCATTTCAAAGCCAGATTTTTTAGACAGAGAGAAGACCTTCTATTTACTTGTTCTAACCAAATGGCTGCAACAGCCAGAGCTGAGCTGATCCAAGGCCAGGAGTCAGGAGCTTCTTCCAGGTTTCCCATATAGGTGCAGGGGCCCAAAGACTAGACCCATCCTCCACTGCTTTCCCAGGCCATGAGCATGGAGCCGCATCAGAAGTAAAGCAGCGGGACATAAACCAGTACCCATATGCGATGCCAGTGCCATAGGGGAGAGGATTAATGTGCTGTGCCACTGTGCTGGCCCCATAAAATTAGCTTTTTAAAATTTTATTTTAAGTCTCATTTTCTGGTTCTAATAATTTAATCAGTACATGGGCACTGAAGACTATCAGAAAAACTATGAAAGAAAAATAATTCACCTTTAATATCATGGCAAATCCACAAAGACTTTGATGTCTTTGATTAAATACTTTGATGTAATTCAATACAATTTTTAAAAGTGACTAAAAACATATTTTACATAATTCAGAATAATTATAAGTTGTTCAGAGTCTTTTTTTAAAGATAATATCTACCTTGATAGTCAGCTCATCTCTTCTACTGCAGTCAACCTATGAGTTCTCATTTTTCATGTTAGCAGCAGATCTCAAAATAGCCAACTACCTTCCCCGATTGGTACATTGCTTTCCATTTGTGGGAGGGGAAGCAAAACAGAAAACAACATTTGATAGAACTGTTTCTAATTCAAGAGTAAACATATTTGAGAGAGAGAGATTAAAAAAGGTCTCAAAGTCCACATACTGTTGCTTAGGGACTCAATCGACATTCCTTTTACCTACTGAGGGATGTATCTATATTGCTTACTTTCTGGTTTATGGTCATATTTCAAAGAGAGAGATGGCAGTTTCAGGTAGGTATGGTTGCTGGAATAGCTGAATATCAGAAAGGGGAAGGGTCATGGTGCTGCAGATAGTCATTAATCTGATGCATGAGTCTGACCTAGCATTTTTCTGATACACACCTACACAGACAACTTTATTTTTGCTGAATAAGCAGAAATGATCAATTAACTGTGTTCCCATAGTACTAGCTACTTGCTTCAACATTATCACTGTAGGATGCTAAGTTGAGCATATGAAACAATGTTTTATAGGTCAAAGTGGACAATCTCAAATGACTCATGCTAATAGCTAATTTATTGTCTCTTTTTTTTCACACAAGACCGTACATTCCCTTAGGGAAAGGTCCTTTTTTGTGCTCAAATTTTGGTTGTAACATATCGAAAATGTCTATTTAAAGAATATGAATATAGGGTCTGGCATTGTGACATAGTACGTAAAGCTACAACCTGTGATGACTCTAACTGGCACAGACAGGTGTTCTGGCTGCTCTACTTCCAATCCAGGTCCCTGCAAATTGCCTAGAAAGCACAACATAATATAGTCCAAGTGCTTGAGTTTCTATCCACCATGTGGGAGACCTGGGTGGAGTTTTGGATTGGCCCAACACTGGTCAGTGCAACCATTTCTCTTCCTCTTAAAATTCAAACCTTTGAAATAAACAAATATTTTATTTTATTTTTTAATATTTTATTTTTTATTTAATAATTTTTAAAAGCTGGGATTCTCCCCACCCCTCCCCAAACCCTCCCACCATGGTGGATTCCTCCACCTTGTTGCATAACCACAGTTCAAGTTCAGTTGAGATTCCCCCATTTCAAGCATATACCAAACATAGATTCCAGCATCTTATTGTCCAGTCAAGTTCAATGGCTTCTTAGGAAGACCCTCTCTGGTTTGAAGGCAGAGCCTGCAGAGTATCATGGAGCTTTTAATTGATCGGGATAAACAAATATTTTAAAAAAATAAAGTGTGTATATGAATGCGCCTCTAAAAGTTTGTTGTGAAAATAATTAAAATATAAGTTTACACAGTTGCAAAATTTTGAAGTCCATGGATGGCTTTTTTTCTGCGTGTTTTATTATTATTATTATTATTATCATCATCATTTTATGATACAGTTCCATAGGCTCCTGGGATTTTCCCTTACCCCCTCCCCAATTCCCCCCCTCAACCACCCACCTAGTTCCTCTATATCATTACTAAAGTATAGTTCTTCATACACAGTCATATGTCCATCATTGTGGGCATGGACAATGGTAGAGAGTCGAGCATCCTATTGTCAAGATATAGTAAACAGTTTCATTGGATGGCTTTTCAAAATACTCATTTTCCATTAATGTTTGGAAGACTCCTTTTGTGCATGGACTTCAATATTTTTTACATTAAAATAATCTCAGCATTTTGTTTCACTTTATATCAACTTTATAATGTACTTTTATAATATAAAATCAGCAATTAAAAATATTGTATTCTGACTTGACCTAGGCAAATCATGATGCATATATACATGGTTAGTAGTAAAGATTTTTCATTTTACTTCATTTACTTTTGAATTTCTTCTAGAATGGAGTTGTGTTGATTCATAAGTATATACATTATGTCTGGTAAACTATTTACTATAACATTATTAATAGTAGAACAAAATACAAACAAAATCAATGGCCAATTTGAGAGAATGATGCAGTGACCTACCATCCATCTTTAATTAAGAAGGAGTATATATTTGGCATAGCAGTTAAGATGGTGCTTGGGATGCCAATATCTCATGTCCAAGTGCTTGAGCTCAATTCCTATTTCTGCTTCTCATTCCAGCTTCCTGCACTCTGGCAGGCAGCAGAAGATGGCTCATTTACTTGGGTCCCTGCCACCTACCTTGGAGACTCAGTATGAGTTTCTGGTATTTGGCTTTGGCCAGGCAAAGCCTTGGCTGTTGCAACCATTTGGGGAGTGAATCAGCAGATAGGAAATTTCCTTCTTTGCCTCTCAAGTAAATAAAATAAATTGAAACATGTAAGAGAGCGAGAGAGAGACTGACTGACTCTCAGATTCATTAATAAGGAATGATGCTGGGAATGGGAAGGGAAGGGAAGGGGAAATCCCTGAACCTATGTCAGCCAGTGGATTCTGAATAGGTTTCATCGTGCTAGGAACAGTGAGATTGGCAGCAATTCAGAAATGTTGAACTATCAAAGCTGCTTGAGCAGGACCCTCGGAGCGGGCCTCACATCGGAGACCTGGGATGGGTGGGAGGCTGAGTGGGGCTTTTCCCTTTGTTTCTCCCCTGACCCCAGATGCAGGGGAAAAAATGATATTATTGTGGAAACAATGGTATTACCCACTTTCCTGTAGCCCTTGACCCTTTGTACCCTAATCAACTAAGTAAGATCATTTAAATGAATGAATAAATAAATAAATAAATAAGAAAAAAGGAACTGTATCGTGAAAAATAAAAATTTTGAAAAAGGAATGATGATTCCATATTTAGTGACAAAACATGTACAAGCAGGTATACAGTATTATATGAATATGTAAAATATGCAAAGAAATACAAGATTGAAGGAAACAAAGCAAATGTTAGTGAAGATTTCTTCTACAATGTTAGGTTGTATATATTTTTCTCTGTTTCTAAATTGATGCGTTTCTGAGTTTCCTGCTATAAGCACATACTATCTTTTTTACTGTAAACTATTTGTAGGTTAAAAACAAATATGTGATTTGGTCAAGAAGGTGAGACAAGAAGGATATATAATTGATAAGGGTAACTCTATTTACATAATTTATTCAATTATGCAACAATTTTTATTGCGAACATCCTATGTATCATCTTCTTAGCCAAGACTTTCCACATGGATAGTGTAAAATAGTTTAGAAGTGCATTTCCTTTGTGCTTTATTGGCTAGAAAATTGAATCAAACTATAACTTTTAGATAATTCCAGAATACTAGGAAAGGGGAACAAATCTTTGTAATTTTATAAGTATCCCTTTCATGTGGCATAACTCTTTTACACAGTCATGTTCATCATCAAGAACATCAAATATTAAAAAAAAGCAAGAATCTCTAGCACTTGAGAATAAGATACCACCAGAGTAATTATTCAGAATAGTCAAGCTCTGGATGACCTCAAAGAGAAAATTGAGTAACACTTTCTATAGCATGCTAAATTTGTCATCTGAAGACAATCTTCAACCATGGATAACTTCTGTTCATAGATTTCATGAAAGCAAATTTGAAGTGAAAATAATGTTTCAGCAACTGAATGAGCAATGAAAGCTATGGCCCCTCTAACCACAAGACTTATAAACACATGGATCTTTAATACTGAATACTTCAATGAGAACAACATGAAAATCTTTAGGAAGATATTAGAAGTATGGACAAGCTCTATTTCTTACATAAATATTCAATTACTATTTTTGCAACCTACCAAAAATAAAACAATTGAGGTTGAAATTTATCCAAGCGAATACTGGTGCTATAAATTTAGATTTTTTTTTCCTGAGATTGAAAAATTATGTGGAGAAAATGACTAAACTCCTAGAACCTAATCCAATTATTATTTTTATTTTAAATATTTCACTACAAGATGGGCAGTCACTTGACATATTAAGATCGTCCTCCAGACACCTGCATCCTATACCAGAGTGCCAAGTTCTAGTCCCAGCTCCTTCAGTTCCGTCCAGCTTACTGCTAACATACACCAATGAATGTAGCAGATGATGCCTCATGAAATCGGCTCCTGCCAGCTACATAGCAAACATGCACTGAGTTCCAGACCACTGTCCTCAACCTTGCTCTTCTCTGGCTGGTGCAGGCATTTGAAGAGGTAACCAGGACATGGAAAACCTATCTGTCTATCTTTTTGAATTTCAAATATAATAAAATAAATAAAAATTAATACCTTTTTATTGCAATAGCATAACTTATTATAATTGCCAAGAAGAGAATAAAATTTAACTGATGATCAGGATACAGACAATATTTCCACTGCTTTTTAAAATTTAAGGACAGGGGCCCGGCGGCGTGGCCTAGTGGCTAAAGTCCTCGCCTCGAACGCACCGGGATCCCATATGGGTGCCGGTTCTAATCCCGGCAGCTCCACTTCCCATCCAGCTCCCTGCCTGTGGCCTGGGAAAGCAGTCGAGGACGGCCCAAAGCTTTGGGACCCTGCACCCGCGTGGGAGACCTGGAAGAGGTTCCTGGTTCCCAGCATCGGATTGGTGCGTACCAGCCCGTTGCGGCTCATTTGGGGAGTGAAACATTGGATGGAAGATCTTCCTCTCTGTCTCTCCTCCTCTCTGTATATCTGGCTTTCCAATAACAATAAAATCTTTTAAAAAAATTTAAGGACAGAAAAAGTAAGTTTCATTATAATTACATAGAACCTGTAATGCTGGTAGAAGTATACCTTACAATGACATTTCTTGGATTGTGCTACTTCGGAAATGTTTATTTTTATTGCAAATCCAGATTTATAGAGAGGAGTAGAGACAGAGAGGAAGATCTTCCATCTGCTGCTTCACTCTCCAAGTGGCTACAATGGCCAGAGCTGAGCCCATATAAAGTCAGAAACCAGGAGCTTCTTCTGGGTCTCCCACATGGGTGCAGGGTTCCAAGGCTTTGGGCTGTCCTTGACTGCTTTGCCAGGCCACAGCAGGGAGCTGGGTGGAAAGCAGGGCTGCCGGGATAGAACCAGCAGCCATACGGGATCCCTGTGTGTGCAAGGCAAGGACTTTAGCTACTAGGCTACCGTGCCAGGCCCCTAACTTATATTTTAATTGTTCATTAGTTTAATCAACTATAAAGCTGCCAATAGCATTTACCTATTTTCATGATAATGGTAAAATAATTATAAGAAAACTTATTTGGCATTGCATCTTCCAATACCAAAATCCTTTTGCATTTTATCAAGAAACCCCATTATTACAGCAGAGTTCAAGAACATCCTTGTATCCAGAACAATGCTCTCTTTATTTTCCTAAAGATTTTTTTTCTGAAAGAGATTTACAGGGTCCAGAGATTTACAGAGAGAGAGAAAGAAGGAGAGCTAGAGAAAGAAGGGGAAATCTTCATCCAATGATTCAGTACCCAAAAGTCACAAAGCCAGAACTAAGTAGAATCCAAGCTGGGAACCAGGATATACTTCCAGGTCTCCAACATCGGTGCAGGGGCCCAATGACCTGGGCCATCCTCTGCTGGTTTCCCAGGCCATTAGCAGGGAACTGGATTAGAAGTGGAGCAGCTGGGAAACTAATCAGTGCACATAACAAATGTCAACGCCACAGGAAGAGGCTTACCTTACTATGCCATGGTGCTGGCCCCACTCCTTCCCTTTCTAATCTAATGATGCAACGTGCCACATTTTCTCCTAATCTTGAATTATTTGAGAAGAGGCAGATTCTACAAATCAAGGTCACATCTCACATTAGCTTTGGGTTAGTGTTAAAAACAATAAAAAACAATTGATTCTTTCCTAAAGGCAGTTGGAATCCACTGAAAATTTAAGTGACATTGATTTTAAAAAGTAATACTAATCTTTAAGCATTTTAAGGCTGTGTTCACATTTTAAATACGTACAGTAATGAAGATTCAAAGAAGTCTCACACCCACCACCTCATTTTATCTTTACAGCCATGGTAGGAAATAAGAAGAGTCCCCTCATCTGTGTTTCACTTATGCATTAATTTATTAACGTATGGAAAACGTGTTATCACAATGCAAACATTACCATGTTACATCTTACTCTTGTAAGAGATGTGGATGGATCAGCAATGTTAGATTAGCTAGGGATTTTTAGGGTTTTTTTTTTTTCTCTAAAATACTAATTTTCTACTCCTTTTTTTTCTTAATGTAGACCGTTGTGTAGGAGGCTTACCCTGTGAGTTAAAGCTGGTTATCACTCAAAATGGGCAGTATATATTAATGAAGGGAGCTCATTACATTAATGTTCTTTGCTACCACACAGCAAAACATAGTATGTGGGTACATTAATAAAAGACACAAACTATAAGTATAGCACTTCAGTTAGCTGTGGGACATAAGAGCTCCCAGAACCTCCAGGGAAATGAAAAGAGAAATTAAAAATACAATTAATTTGAAAGGATCAGAGAAGTTACAGTGAGGTGGGGACAGCAGAATGAGAGTCTCAGATCTAAAACAATCAGAGAGAGAATGGGAAAAATATTAGAATGGCACCAAGCGCTCTTGCTATTCTGCACTTAATACAGCTTCTTTATACCAAATCTTTCAAAAAGACTTTTCTAATTAAAATCCTCCCCTCCATACCATTGCAAGACACTAAACAAGCTTATGATTCCACAGTCTTTTTTTTTCACAAGGATGCTGTGACTTGAAGATTGTTTATTCACAATTTATCGCATTCACAGACGTCCCTTAGGTTGAAACCAGTATAAAAACCAAGCCATATATCCTGGCTTTGTAGTATCTTCAAGGATTTTGACCTCTTGCTACCTATCTGTAACTTCCACTCATTTGAAAGTGCAGATTTGTATGTGCTTACTGGTGGGCACACAGATGTATGTTTCAGTGAAAGGGTCCAAGGCAATGTGGAATTGAGGAATCAGGTAATTTTTTTTAAATTTTAAAACAGATAACAACTATTTACTATCCTTCATTTATTTATCAGAGCACTCAAGAAACGCAAACTGGTTTACCTACAGTATATAACAATTGCTTGATGTACATAAAAGAGCAAAGGCAGCTGCTTCTTAGGCTTAGCCACCCTACATAATGCTGGCAACAGTACAAGATAAATACTATAGCCAATCGAAATTGCATAAGCAATTTCAGTAAGTAGACTGTAAGATGTACAACATCATTCAGCGCTGTGTATAAGCAACAGTGTGAGGTGCTAACCCCTGGCACAATAGGACCCCCTAAGAACACCATGGTAGGCTCATTCCGACAGTGGTGCCTCCTCCCTTCTTTGTTCCTTTGCTATAGCTCTCCTTGCTTGTCATTTGAGTGGGGATTTAGTAAGATGAAATTTCCTAGGATTATAGTAGGAATAGTTTGGTTAAAAGCTTCGTAACCAATTGAAAATTCTACCTAACCCCCCCACTCCTCCTCTACAATCCTGCTTTTGAATGACTACAATTTGTTTCACAAAACAAAAACACATCTATATTGGAGAAACGTGTTTACCTGCTAGTTAACCAGGAAATATTTAGTTTTATTCCTTTAATTACAAAAATCATAAAATAAAATGCATATGCAATAAAAAGAGATTATGTAACAAATATCTGTTTTGAAATTGCCTTGGGACTGTTTATGGAGCTGTTTGGCCTAAAGTAATTACTAAAGCCAGATTTGAACGCTATTCTAAGCAGGCTCTGCTTATATAACCCATATTTATATTTATCAATAAAAGCTGAGACTTAAAGCTTGCAGTAAGAACTTCGTGGGGAAAGCAGGGCAAATTTATTATCTGTGATCCCTTCTTTATCTCTCCTATTACATCTGGGACAACTCTGGAGTACTTTAGTGATGTGACTAAATCTTATTAATGGAGGGCTTTTCTATTTTAAGCACAAATCTGGCATTTAAAAAAAATCCCCAAGTAAAAAAAATTAACATAGCAAATGTCAGGAAATTAAGCAAATTAAAAGATACTGTCAATAGCATGCAGCACTGTCAAAGGACTAATAACTTTAGTTTAAACAGTATTAGGAATGGATATTACGTCTTTGAAAGCGGATACCAAGGCAAGAGAGACATTTAGTGTCAAAATACAAAAGATAGAGTACAATAGCTGTTGTTTTAAACCATCAGTCCTTTGGTTATTATTTTATCATTTGCACAGTTGACACAGATGAGTACAAATAGAAGTAAAAATCTGTGAGATTTTTAAATCATCAGTTTGGCCCAGTGCTAGCCATGAATTATAGTCAGTGACATCATAAAAATAAGATCCATTTGCAACTTAATGTATTTAAGCATAAACTATAAAAATTGCAAATGGTATATTCTCTTTTCAAGGCAGACTTATTCTATTTTTTTGCTTTGTTACATTCTATTTCCACAGTGTTTAAGAGTCAGGTCCTCACTAATACAAACCACTCAATGTGAATTCTGTTTCAATTTGACTATGAGAAATGATCATTTTAATTTCATGTTAGTATAGAAAGAAAAATATTTATATGATAGCAAAAATTTTCCCTTGTTATTCTGATCCAGATTCTGACATTTATTAAAGGACTTAAAAGAACATGCTGGAGGACCTATTGAACTTTCACTTTAATAATGAACATGTAGTTTTGTGTAATTTTAAATTAATTTAAAGCTAGTGGAAAAGAAATAATGTTCTATGAAGCCTGTTTTGCTATCTCTTATTCAAATTTATCAAATGGCAGCAGTTTCCAGGACACTAGGCATAAAACATTCAAATTTGATGTCAAAGTTGTCTTCTATTATTTAAATAGAACTTAACTAATTTTTAATTTGCTGATTTTTAGAAAATTATTTACTCCTCACTAAAACTTTGTTTTGTAAAACAAACATCAAAAGCAATGATTATAAACAGTGTGGTGTTCAAATTGAAAACAAACAAAATGAAAGGCAGCATGAGAAAAGGTGAAATCATATAAAAGACACGCTGTCATGCAAAAGAGATAAGCAGAAAGGGCCTCTGCAAAGCCCTGTCATTCTCTGTCCCAAATGCAAGACAAATAAAAATGCCTTTTCATTGGGCCACACTGTAGGTCCTATGACCAAAGCTACCATGAAAAACTAACAGTGCTCTCCTTTCGAGCTAGCTGCCATTTTGACATTGTATAGCCTACAGAGGCTTCTCTCTGTATCACAGACATAGCTAACACACCACACATCATCTCTAAGGATGATGTTAGTTTGACAATATTCATTGATTCCATATTCTTGGTTGTTGTTCTAATAGAGATTGCCTTGGAATTATTCATTTCTATGCTCAAGCCCAATCCCCGTTATTCTTGTGAGGCGAAATCAATTGACAAAGGAGTAATATGCTTTTAAAAACCTGACTAAGGTGTTTGCATTACTGAGGCAAGGGCAATCTCTGAGACTTAGACAAGAATCAAAGAACTAGGATCTACCTGAAAGCTGGAACTTCCCTGCTGTGAGAAGCAGGAAGAAAGCACTGCATATACCAAGACCGCAGCTGCACTATTTCTGAAGTAGGACATTCAGAAAAGGGCACGCACTATTAATGTTTCTAGAAACATTACGGTTAATTCTCCTGCAAAAGATTTAGCAGCTTAGTGTGAAGAAGCAGCAGATGAAAAACAAAATGAAAGAATAGTTAGCTATGCAGGGAAATTTGCTTAAACTAATATTAGAAAGAAAATATTTCAGAAATGGTTGCCTCTAATAATTTCATACCCCAAGGCTAGAAGAAAGGTCACAGTTAATTGGTACAAAAGCAGGATTGGATACACAGTCAGGAAGTGATACTTGGTGATGAATTCTATCTTACAGTATCCTTTTTACCTTCAATTATGCCAGGACATGTACTGCATACTAGAGCCCTAAAAAGATGCCAAAAGAAGTTAAACTTCAAAATCGAGCTTTTCCTTTGCCACGTTTAATTTTCATAACCCAATCAACATGGAGGGGGAAAAATTCTATCTTATGGTCAAGAAAACAAGGTTTGTAGTAGTTTGAAATTACACAAAATGGAATTATTTTGGTAAAATTTATTTTAAAAACTCACCATAAATCAAAGACGCTACTCTTCAAGGACTGTACTTCAGTTTGGGTAAACAGATAAATGCCCACAGTACAAGCCCTACTTCTACTGGAGCTTGTTTCCATATTAAAAGAAATTGAATACACACCCATGTATTTTCAAAATGGTACAAAAATCAACTACCTTATAAGGGAGGTGCTTTCATAAAAAAATAATTTGGTTTACCATAAAACAGAACTCATACACTAAAACTAAATACTGATCTGCTCCAGTAAGAACTACTATTTTATCTGAATGAATTTGGAAAGATAAAAAAATAAGAAATAGTAAACCTACCAATCTGTTCTACTTACTGAAATCCAACACTTCCTTCCTTTTCATTGAACACATTCACACCTGTCAAGCTGTAAATAAATACGCACTGTAGTTTGGGGAACTTTTATAAAAAGATATTTTACCCTTTGAGGTATTTCCCCTTTTTTTTCAGTCTATAACTTTTTGAGAGCAAAATAATTATACAGTCATTTCACAACTCTCTGTGCTAACTGGTGAAATCATTGATACAGCAATACAAAACACTAATCATCTTCTTGATGCCTTTGTATCACAGGTACTTGTAAATTCTAGTGGTGATGAGGTCATAAATCCTCAGTCTGGAAGCCAAGAGTTCCATCCAGGAATTTTTGTCCATCCCTTTCCAAAATCCTTCATGGCTACCCCATCACATTCTCTACTCCAAAACCCGAACAATTTTATATAGGACATTTAGTAGAATAGCATGCATTGTCAGTCATTTTTTTCTTTCCCCTAACAGACACAGAATACTAATACCTAAGAGAAATAAAACAGGTTTCCAGCAATGATTCACCAAATACATTTCCTTGATGTTTCACAGCCTTCTTTACCTACAGTTAATGTGTGGACTAACAAAAGGGAGACCTGGAAGGTGAGAAACAGTGGTGTGAGAGAGATAAGCAGAATAAAACAGAGGGCTCCTTTGAAGTAGAAGTGAAGTGAGAAAGTAGTGTACAAAGGGACTTGGGACCACAAAGCATGGGAAGCAAAAAAAAAAAAAAAAAAAAAGTAAAGATATTAGAAACCTAAGAAGAATCTCCTATATACAGAATGTTCCTGGACAGCTTTCAACTTGACTATAGCACTTTCTCAATGGTTTGTGTCTTCCACTGCCAGGAAGTTGCAGTTCTAAAGGAGACAGGCAAACTGATTGATACCATATACGGCATATAAAAAAACTAGATGGGACATTTTCTTCTCATTTGTGACCCCTGAACTGTATCTTGCCTGAATAAAACATTCAAGATATTCTCTAATAATTTGCTACAGGAGACTAGGTTAACAGTGGGTTAAGCTGTTGCTTGGGAAGCCTTCAACTCATTTTTGGGTGCTATAATGACTTCTGGCTGCCCTCCTTCTGATGCAGCTCCTTATTCATGTGCTTGGGAAGCCAGCAGATGATAATTCAAGCAATTGAGTCCCTGTCACCCATGTGGAATACCAAGATGGAGTCCCTGGCTTCTGGCTTAGGCATGGTGCAGCTCAGGCTTTTGCAGCTATTTGCACAATGAATTATCAGCTAGGAGTCCACATGTGTGTGGGTGTGTGTGCATGCACATGTTTGTGTCATTCTGCCTTTCAAAGAGATGAAAGTACATGAGTAAAACATTTAGAAAAATTGCTAGAATTTCACTATGTGGGGACTTTATTTCTAAATTTGTTTTAAATGTTGGCTTGACAATGACTAATTTATTAAACCCAGTTACTTCGTTTGGGCATCTTCTTGGTGATGCCATGTGGGTTTTCTTTTTTTTTTTTTTTTTCTTTTTTTTTTTTTTTTAAGATTTTTATTGTTATCGGAAAGCCGGATATACAGAGAGGAGGAGAGACAGAGAGGAAGACCTTCCATCCGATGTTTCACTCCCCAAGTGAGCCGCAACGGGCCGGTATGCGCCAATCCGAATTCGGGAACCAGGAACCTCTTCCGGGTCTCCCACGAGGGTGCAGGGTCCCAAAGCCTTGGGCTGTCCTCGACTGCTTTCCCAGGCCACAAGCAGGGAGCTGGATGGGAAGTGGAGCTGCTGGGATTAGAACCGGCGCCCATATGGGATCCTGGTGCGTTCGAGGCGAGGATTTTAGCCGCTAGGCCACGCTGCCGGGCCTGCCATGTGGGTTTTCAAGGTTATTAACTGAGCTTGTTTTAATGTTCTCTATCAGTATATAAGCGTTCATTTAAATTTAGACCATAAGATGATATATCAATATCAATATATATGTAAATAGTTTTAAAGTTCACTTTTTTGGGGATGCTGGCACTGTGGCATAGCCAGCTAAGCCTCCCCCTGCAATGCTGATTCCCATATAAGCTCCGCTTTGAGTCCTGGCTGTACTACTTTGATTCAGCTCCCTGCTAAAGGCCTGAGAAAAGGCTCTCTGCTTTGGACAGGCTCTGCTCTGACCCTTGTGGCCATTTGGGGAGCGAACAGCAGATGGAAGAGCTCTCTGTTCGTCTCTACTCCTCTCTCTCTGCAACTCTGCCTTTTAAGTAGATATAGATATTTTTTAAAAAATGTTTTTCCTTCATAAAATTATGATTTTCCATGAGACAATATTGTAGGTATAGGGATCCCCGCTTTCCCTCCCCTTTTTTTCTATTTTCCCCTCCCATCACTTCACCTATATTAATTTTTACAGTAGTTTAGGCCTTTAGTAACAGTTACAAGTAAAACATCATGCTATTTAAGTGCATCATAGCATTGTAGTTATAGATAAGGGTAGAAAATCTAATATTATACTGTCAAGATATATTTAACTGTTTTATTGGGAGTCTATCTTTTATTAGGAGTAGAGATGCATACTGTAACATAATGTTTTTTATTCCAACCATCTGCTGATGTGACAATAAAATGAAGGTCAAAAATACTATGCAAATAGTTCTTTCATTTCTCATCTCTGCCACTTAAGGTAGTACTGATATGGAAAACTGAGATGATGTCACTGGACTATTGTCACAAAATCATACTGCTTACTCCTTCCTATGTAAATTCTCCTTTCTAGCTTAGCTCCACATATTTGAAGCTTATCAATCACTTTACTAAGAGAGAAGACAAACCTGCACATTTTTCACTAATAGTGAAAGCTGGAGTTCTAATAGGTATTACAGCTGTACCATAAACATGAAATCCATGCACTATAGTATTAACTTTCCAAATAACTTACATGAAAATCATATACTTGTTTTTGTTTTTCATTTCTTTGAGTACAGGATATACATCGACTTTCTGAAAACACTGCAGAGTTGTGAATAATGTATGAAATAAAAAAAATCCCACTTCATTGCCCAGAGAATGCTGTATTGTTTGCGATATACTACATCTGTGCTAGGCAAACAACAGAACAGACCAGGAAACAAAATCTCAAGCTAAAACCTTCCCTAGTGGAAAGGGAAAATACCATTCTGGATGCCAAAAGTCCCTCAAATAAACAGTTCAAATCCTTAGACTACTCTCATGTATTAGATAAAAATAAAATCTTAAATATCAGAATGATCTGTTCTCCTGAGTAAATCACCAAGAAACTTGGAAAACCAATTTAATTACTTAATGTTATTCTAGGGACAGCCACTAACTTCTGTGTACTTCTCTACCTTACAGGGAGTATTTGCAAAGTCTGATGAGAAGATATGCAAAGCTGAAGCCAAATGCTGTCATTGTCACTTATTTTCTCTGGTAACATTTAGGAATGTTGCCCTCTAAGTAGCTATGTAGGAGTGGAACAAACTGCAATTTGAGGTAAGAATGACAAAGAGTAGGCAGTCAAATGCAAGCACAATGGGCTTAATGGACTAATGGTATACAGTTATTATGTTTCTTTTATAATAAAGTTGGCATTTTCTTTCACTTGTCAAACCTAAACATTACTGAATAGAAAGATCAAGTGAGGGTAACATACACAGGACATTTAACTTTGCTCATAAAATAAACTCAGCTTGATGGAATTTCATTTATAGTAAGGTAGTATAAAATTTTTCTGTTTCTGTCATTTCTCAAATTCCAAACTCCAGAGATACCTTTAGGTACAATATATTGAAAAGGATTTACTGCAGATCAATTACTTTATAATCGTTATTCACCAAGCAGTTATTAAGAGCATATATACTAGATGCTCAAAGTAAATTGCAATCTTTTATTAGTAAAATGCAGTTTTAATATTTACCAAATTTTAACTCTGTATTATCTATATCTTTTAGAGTTGATGCTGAGCAGAACATTAAAAGTTTTCTAGGAACTGGTGAGATAATTCTATGAGTTTTAGGTATCTGGGCTTTTAGTTTTGCAAATATAAAATTTAACAATGAATAGTTCAGGAATTTGAATCTCAAAACATTACTAAGAAAATTAAGTTATCAATTGTTTGCCTGCCAGCCTGTCGGCCAATCTGCCTGCCTGCCTTCCTTCCTTCCTTACTCCTTCTATTCTTCCTTCCTTTCTTTCCTCTTTCCCGTATTCTTTCATCCCCTCCCCTAACTTTAACAGACATAAAGAAAGGAGTAAGGCTCAAATTCTAATACACAGAAGTATAACCCTGAAAGTTTAACAGAATATGGGAGGGGAAGTGGCAGAAGGAAGCGCATTATTTACAGGTGAATCTGGCTGTCTGGCCACTGGGGAAGCACTTGGGATTCTACTCCATAGGAAGCACAGTTTATGATTTCTTAATTCTGTTTAGGAAAATACTTAATAATATATCAGTGAATTCACATGAGACAAAAGCTAATTTAATATAGTACACTTAGAACAAGAAATAGTTTTCTTTTAGTTGTGAAAACATGAAAGTTTCGAAAAAAAAGGGACATATTTAGGATTATCTGATGAATACCTTGTTGGCATTTGTCATTACAAATGCACAGGATGTCTGCTCCTGTTAGCCTGGTATCATGCATTTGACATATAGGGTCCCAACCATTTATTCATGAATTGAAGGTTTGTAAATAAAGCAGATGCTTGTGTGAGCTTAGCTCCCAATATTAGCATGTCTGTGAATTTCTGACAGAGACTTAAAACTACCCAGAGAAATTTATTGCTGCATAAAAATCGCTTGCTCTCATTTATCCCCTGTTTAACATCCAAAGGAAAACTACTCTATTCATATTTTCATAAAAATCAACTGGAATTGACCTTATCTCACACTGTCCTACTGAGATCACCAATGGGAAAAAAAAATGTGCAGCAGGGTTGATTATATTATGTTAAGAAAATATGCAAGCCAGAGTGATTGGAATTTCTATAAGGAACATCATCAGTGCTTGAATAGAACAATTTTGCATATAAACAGGACGTGGATGGCCTTTGTTCAATTTGTTCTGTAGTTTCTGAAAAGCTATCAACGAAGGACAACATAACAATCTTCTGTTTCTAGCTTCCTTAATGCAAATCTGGATATTATTAATCAGTACATATATATGTCTATTCCCAAAGAAAAATTTAATTTTCATTAAGAAATAAAATAAAAAAGAAATTTAAGAAAACTGTATAATTAAAACAAATACACATTCCATAGACTCATAAGAACTAATGTAGTCTGAAAAATCAATCATGTTGAAAAACCACAAAACAAAATCAACATGATTGATTTAAGGGCATATATAGTAACTGTGTAATGGAGATTATCATATCCAGTAACATCTTATTAACTTCATGGCAATGGGAATTTCTATTTTTCTTCCTGTTGTTTATCTTGTTTTGTGGCTTTTCATTTAAGGGGATGTATGGTAACTGTGTAATGGAAAGTATCATATCCAGATGTGAGAATAAAATGCAATCTACAATTCCAGATCAAAGATGAACTCCCAATGAAACCATTAAATACATCTTGACAATAGGACACTGGACTCTCTGCCATTGTCCATGCCTGCAATGATGGACTTAAGACTGTTTATGAAGAACTATACTATTGTAATAATATAAGGGAATTCAGTGGGGGAGGAGGGAATTTAGGAAGGGGGTCAGGGAAATGAGGGCTTATGGAACTATATCATAAAATGATGATAATAACAAAAAAAATTTTAAAGAAGAAAAAAATCAATCATGTTTTTAGAACTCAGTGTAAACTGGTTTCTTCCCCTTTCTCATCGCCAGACTCAGTATGTCTTTTAAAATTGTTCCTTATCTTAAAATGGTAAAATTCCACATTAGGTGGCTATGAGTTACTTGACACACAAAGAATGAGAACATACACTGTTGATTACAAAGTACAAGGCATGCTATTGCTGTTTTAGCTGAGATGCATAGTATATGCTCAATAAATGCAGCAGAATGCAGGGAGGAGGCTATATATTTGGAAGTAAAATTTAAAACAATAGTTACGCTAGGAAACTCAATTCAAAACCTCTTAGTGTCTACAGTTTACTGTCAGACACTCTAAAACAAGTAAATGTTTCATTCTACTCTAATTACTTATGATTCATTCAAATCTCAACATTCTAAGTGTGGAAGGATTCTTCATTCCTTAATCCATTAGAAGCTGAATGTTGATCCACATGTGTCTGCCAAAATTGTTCAGGGGTCAAACACACTGATGGACTACTGACAATCACCACTTTCCCCAACATTCTATAGCATGTGTTCCTGCTGACTTCCCCATTTTGAAATCTCCCTAGTTCTGGTCATTTGGGTACTGTTTTAGTATTTTTAATGCCTTTCTCTCTTTTTCTAATCATTTTTCCCCTTTGAGTATACTTTGATTCCTCTTTGCCTCTTGAGCGCTGGAACTGCCAAATGTACTTTACAATCTTTTACTTCTCATTAAACATCTTCTTCCCAGAGAATCTCAAGATTTCAATAAACATATATGCACAGATGTCCTTCAAATTTGTTATCTTCCGCTTCAACCATACGTTTGTGCGTGTGTCCATATAATCATGTTATAACTTAAAAGCCCTGCTGCTCCATAGCTGCAACAAACATTTCATCATTTCTACTGCATTTTTTCATATCTCCATGACATAAATTTGCAATTTGCCTTTATACAAAACACCTCTTCTTTTTATTCTCCCTAAAACTATGACTTATTCCTGAAAACACAGCTCAAATGTCACTTTAATCATGAAAACATTCTTCATTTTTTTAGCTCTTTCTGCAAACTTACATCATGCCATATATATTGTGTATATTTCTCAGGAGAATCTATATTCTTGAGGGTAATATCCGTGTCCTATCCATCTTTGCACTCCAGCATCCTAGCTCAACTGTCTGCTCCTTAAGATCTGATCAATGGATATCATTTACATGAAGCCCATTCTGTCATTTATTTTCCTGTATTGCTTTTTTAAAACAAGATTTTGATTATACATTATACTACAAAGGATGTGTCATAAAATGCATGGGGCTTAAGTGGGATGCTATGACTTTTTTCAAAGGTGTATTTATTTTTATTGGAAAGGCAGAATCACAATGAGAAGGAGAGACAGGGAGAAAGATCTTTCATTCTCTGATTCATTTCCCAAGTGGCTGCAAAGTCCAGAGTCGAGTCGATCCGAAGCCAGCACTCCGGAGCCTCTCCCAGGTCTCCCTTGTGGGTACAGCATGCAAAGTTTGGGCCATCCTCTGCTACTTTCCCAGGCCATGAGCAGGGAGCTGGATGGAAAGTGGAGCATCCAGGACATAAATTGGTACCCATATGGCATACTGGTGCTTGCAAGGGGAAGATTTGGTAACTGAGCCATCAGGCTGAGTCCTGGTTGCTGTGATTCTAATGTTTACCAAATAGAGACTCATCAGTCTCATGGGGAAGAATTTATTCTAAGGGAGAAAGAAGTAATAAACAACATGGAAGCAATGATCTAGTAATAATAAAACAAAGCTAATGCAAAACCTCAGCAGATTTCAGTCACCCAGGAAAGATGATGCATGGGGTCTTTCATGGGTTGGTCTTTGGACGATGCAAAACAGGGCCAAATTTACAGAGTTTGGGAAGGCTATAATTGACAGCTAATTAAAACAATTTACATTCTCTTAAAACACCCGTAAGACTCTGAGGCTTAAGCAGTACGGTTCACTACACTATTGTAAGAGCTATGCTAAAAGAGAGAGATCCATTCTCCCCCTTAGACCCCACACACGTTGCTAATGGCCATTGTCCAGTCCCAGCATTTGGAAGGTCTGCACTAGAAAGCTGATCAACCGGGAAATCACTGATTTTTACTTTTTATTACAACAATAACTGTCATTACTGAAAGCTACTACTTTTCTATCTTCTTAATAGTTAACCTTCCTTTGCTTTAAAGAAAATAACAGTGAGAATCCTCCTCTTACAAGTGTTCCTTGTCTATCTTCCTTACCAACTCTTCATTTAGCCCGTCTAAATAGGAGCATTTTCAGATTTTGTTTTTGACTCCTTTTTCTCTTAATAATCCCTCTAGCAAGCACATCTATTCCACGCTACAATCAGAATACTCAATAACCCCAGAAATTTATCATGATCTGCATGCTCTGCTACCACATTCAGATTAACTTGTTCTGAACAGAATTTATTTTCTTCTATCAAAACTACTGATTTTCCTGATTAAATGAGTCAACGTTTTGTTACTTTAAGCAAAATTACTGTGAGGAGCAAATCAGAAAGGGAAAAGAAGTTTTATTTTGGCTTATAGTTTAGAGGTTCATAGTACAAAGTGGAACAGCCCCATTTGTCTGTCATCTGGAGGAGACTAACAATACTGGAACATACATGGAAGGTACATGTTCATGGCCAGTAAGGAGAGATGCAGGATACCCACTCTTCCTCTATTGTTTATGTGGTCTCTCCTTCTCCTGTCAAATTGATCCTAGGGCTGTATTCGAGCACCTAATTCATTCCAACTGCTTCATAAAACTCCAACCTTCAGACAACATAATAGGATCAAGCCTTCACCTTGATCTAACAACCATTAATCCATGTACCACTAATTTAAAATTTGGATATTTAGCATTCAGACAAGTTTGTGAAGCCAAATCTTGTTCAACCTACAATACTGGCTTTCCTGGTTTAGCAACCTCATTACTCCTCCAAGCTAGTCAAACTCAAAATCCTATGGTTATCTTTGACTTCTTGATGCTTTCCTCCCTGTAAATTATCTTCTTTGAAAATGTGCCAGAGGATTCCTATTTCATTACTTCCATGTCTGTAAAGTGAATGACCTGATCCAAAGTTGGATCACTGTTCTTCCCTAGCTTAAACACCTCAATAGATCCCCAATGCTGAAGAATTGTGTTCACACCTAAGCGTCTCATTGAAGCAGTCAATGAGGTGCTGTAAATCTATTTTTACAGAGTTATCTCCATAATTTACATGTTATGTATCCTATTTTCTTCCTTACTGCACTGTTTGTCATTGATGAGAAACACTTTGCACTTTCTCAACTCCATTTTTTGTCTTAAAGATATTTAATTTGACTAGAATGCTTTCTCCTCACCTCTAACCACCACTACTGAAATCCCTGCTCATCCTTCAAAGCTATTTCTGCTGTCATGATTTTTCTGACATATCAAAAAGGGCATACTGTCTCTCTCCTCTAAACTCACAGTATGTTCTTTGCATCTCTTGTATACTTTCTGCCTTAATCTGTAGACTTGCCATATTTCTTATCTTTCCTAAAAAACCTGAAGATCTTACAACTAATCAAATCTTAATTTTTAAGTCTTCTATCAGGTCTAGGATGAAACAGATGTATATAAAAGAATAAATGTTTGGGCCTCATTTCATAATCTGTGAGGTTTACATCTGCAGAGCCTGATTGTATTAATATGCAGTCAATATATACCATTACAAGCAAAATGGCTATTACCTCTATGCCTTCTGAATGGTTAGGCTCTGTGGCATATGAGTTAATATTTTCACTATCACCCATGATATGAGTCTCTGCCTTTGGAAGTGTTTTGGCACTTACTAACTGAAACAGCACAGTAGTATTTGGGGCAGTATTTGGGGACTCATTCTGAGTTCCCTAATGTGGTGGCTCTTGGGGAGGTGACACAGGCTCAGTATAAAAGATCACTAATTTAGGCAACTGACAATATCACTTACCAACATTTTGAGTTTTTAACGAAGAACAAAGACTATCGCCTCAGTTTGTTTAAACATGGGATTTAAAGTGTTGCACTAAGAAGCACATAGCAGAGCTCTGTATTTTACTTACAGTAATTCCCATCCATAAATGAGGGCAATGGAGAAGGCAAGCGAAGCAGTACATCCTTCCTGTTTGTAGTTAACTCTGATTTCAGATTGCTTGGGACTATTTCTTATTCTACTCTACTTGGGGGGAAAACAGACTTTTCTGGTTTTGTGTTATCATGTTGAAATGGAGATCCCTGGAAAGGAATGAGGGCATCAGTGCTATACAGGGAAAGCAGAGCAATACCAAGAGAATGGGATCCTGGAAAGGTACCCAATTAGATGCCCAAGAAAGTGATAACAACAGAGGATCAGCAATAAAAGATGATCTAGCTAAGAAAGGCTCAGACAAAGAAGAAACCTAGAAAATTCTCCACTATATCTGTTTCTAGAGAGAGACTGGAGACAAGGGAGTTTTGGGCACATTTGTAAACTTGCTGCCTTCTGGCCCCTCTCCTCTGCTTCCAAGTCTTCTGCTGGTGTTAACAGTGCTTTAATGATCCTAGCCACATCCATCTAGTTTCTTTCAACCTCTGAATATTTTCTTTGGCTGCTGCCACCTACAATGACTGCTACTCCTTAACGGGGTTGATATTTCAGACCCTATATGTTTACAGAGGCACAGTAGGCACAAAACAAAGGAGATCCTGATTTAGACTAGGTGGAGTTAGTGCTATAAAATGATGCAGTTTGTGAGTCTCATTGTTTCACGGTTGCCAACACTATATCCCCATGATTACAAAACTCACAGAAACCCTACGGAATGAGTTCTCTCTAAAATCAAGTCAAGGTCTGAGACTTATCAGACAGGGGCCTTACCAATGTGTATTTAAAAAAATATAAACAGACAGGAAAGATTATGGCAGCTTTTTATAGTCTCGACTAATATGCTTCGCTTATCAGCTGCCTAACAGAGAACTGAATTGACGCAAATTTTTTTTCAGCTCACCTTTTATTGATTATTATTGCTCTGATAGGACAAGAAAGAGCAGTTAAGGTTTTATTGTTGTTAAGAGGTGGTAGGAGGCTCCGATAATGCAGCCGAACATTCTCATTTTGTAGACAAAAGACAGGAGTAGGTAGAATGGCTGCCTCATAGGTCAGTTCTGTTCTTAGCAATTCAGCCATGCAGTATTAGCTTACATTAATATTAACACACAAGCACGGATTTTTCCTTTCTTTCCTCTACTCTTCCACTCTTTTTGCAGATCATTTTCAATGTCTTCATGCACAGAAAACAGTTTCATACTCCAACCAAAACGCTACCTTTCCTGTAATCAAATCTTACCTTCAGGCTAATCTCCCCAGGACTGTCCATGAGCAGCCACAGTATAATGTTTATCCATTACCCATCAGGATTTACTCAAATGTGAAAAAAGATGAATGTAACTTCACATCGTCTTCTGCCATAAATTTCATCATCATCAAAAGCTTTCCAGACATCTCTACATGGGGTCCTATTACTTTCACTGGCTTGTTGGAGTACAATGATTTTGAGAGCGAACAATTTTTATTCCAGTGGTATAGGAAAACTTCCAGTGCAAATACAGAATATCTTGAATTATAGGCTATTTGTGGCAAAGACTGATATTCTAAATTAAATAGGGTTCACATATTAACTACTGATTCTTTTTTTTAAAAAATGCATTTATTTGAGTCAAGGGCCAGTTTTGCAGCATAGTGTGTTGCATTACTGTCTGTTATGCTGACGGTCCCCTATGAGTCTTGGTTCAAGTCCTGGCTGCTCCATTTCAGATATGATGTCTTTCTTATATGACAGGGAAACCAGTAGCAGATGGCCTAGCTACTTGGGTTCCCGGCTATCCGTGTGGGAAACCTGGATCAAACTCTGTTCTCCTGGCTTTTGGTTTCAGCCTCTCCCAGCCCCAACCTCTGCAGTCATTTGCAGAGGGTACAGCTGAATGGGATTTATCTGTCTCTACTATTCTCTCTGTCAAACTCTTTATATAAACAAATAAATTTTTAAAATATTTGAGATGAAGAGAGAGAAAAAAAACCTCAAAGTCTCTCATTCACTATTCATTGCCCCAGAGTCTGCAATGGCAAGGGTGCTGAAGCCAAGATCCAAGAATTCAATTCAGTGGAACCCAACCATTTGAGCCGTTACCGCTGCATCCTAAGGGGATGCATTAGCACAAAGCTTGATTCAGCAGCCACACTAGGTATGGGAATTGGGTACCTTAACTCACACAGTTTTATCCACTAGGCCAAATGTCTACCCCAAATTTCTTTGCTCATTTCTCTACACAGCCTTAATCAGATGAAAGGACATCTAAAATTAACCAAACTAACTTCTTTTTCTAATTCAAGAAAGATATGAACTAAAAATATAAAACCTTACATAGAGATGGTAGATAGCTAAGTATTCCTGGGTTTTCCTGACAGAAGTCATGGGGAACGAACAGAGAAAGTGGACAACTTTCTAGTTATACTTAAGTGAGGAAAATTATTTTTGACTCTTAAATGTTTTATACTTTTTTTCTTTCGCAAGATCAAATTTAGTAGTAGAGCTTTATCTGTTACTAATGAAATATACCCAAAAGACATCATTCAATACTTTAGAATTTGGAAATGTGTTTCTCCTCCCTTTATCAACATGAGTAATATCGAACAGAGTGCATTGTAAAATCAAAATGGCCTCTAGGAACAAGCATTATCTCAATGTCCTTACCTGTGAAAAAATAATGTGATATTTTTAGGGTCAATTATTTCTGATGATTTAATTACATTTATGGTTTTACACAACCTTCCACTCAGACCACATGCTCTTACAATAACAATTAAAAATATTTAATATTAAACACAGCAGGAATACTTGGTTCCCAGCTTTTTGCATTCTCTAGTAATCTGAAGATATATTCACGAAACTGAAATTCACAGCCATGGAGATGAAGACGCCTACATGAGCTGAGACCAACTGTTAAAAAAGTCTTCATGCAGAAGTTTCATGGATATGTGGAGCAGGGTGGGGGGATTCAGTTCTTCACAGTCACATTTTATAAAACCATGAGAACTGGAATGGGACTTACCTGGATTCCTTGGAATCCGCTTTCTCCGGTCTCGGAATGCCGCACCTGATTGTAGGGCTTCTAGAAGATTATCCATCACGCCAGTCTCATCACCCTCTGGAGGAAGGAAGAAATTGGAATTAATCTGGGAACAATTAAAGTTAAACTACAGGAAAATAAAGGGAAAAACTCCTGTCAGATTTACATAATATCCTTAAATTAAAGACATATATCTGTTTTAGCATAATGGATCCTGTCAGTTTCTGGCACCACAGACTACTTCGCTTATTACGCACCATTAAGCAAAATTCATGCCAATCCCACTGTTCTTTCAACTTAAAGACCTTGTCTTTTGTATTATTGATGACACGCTCAGTATGCAAATAAACAGAGGCTGATCAGCTACTGCTGTCTTCCTGTTAAGATTTTTATAAGATATTCCTAAGCAAGAAGCCACTGACCCAGCTTAATGCAATCAATATGTGGGGCTTGATTTGATGAAGCGGAGTTACACAAGGTTAAATACTGATTTTATTAATACTTTCAGCATTCAACCATCATCTGCGATTATCTCAATAGAGACTATTTGCAAAACACATTTGCATTCAATTCCTACCTAATCCATGTCCTTTACTCATTTTGAAATGCTGACATTGTATAAAAGAAAAAAGGTGACCACATCATCTGAAAGGCCATGTTTCACATTTGAGAGATATCAGCCAGAGTCTTATTTCCTTTTTAGAATGCTGTTGTCTGCCTCAACTTTTCCTATGGGAAAGAACTGTAAGAAGTCATGATTGAAGTACTCAAAAGATGTTCATGGAAATTCCTAACCATAACAGCATTTAAAACATTTCACCCTACTCTCATCTTTGACAACTCTGGCCATCAAAAACACTTTTAAAATTTGTTAGAGCGTTTGTCTCAAAATGTCAATTGTCAGAAATTCGAAACTACACTGTGGATACTCTACAGAGATCTGAGCCTTTTCTTCCCAACTGGCTTAGCTCAAGAAAAGGACCCTAACACTAGGCGACTGTTCTGAGTGGTAGCTAACCATGCCTGTGCCTCTGAGGTAAAGGACATTCATAGGCAGGAAGGTTAAGGGGAGATGGCAGTGACAAGAGAGAAAGACACTGTTTCTGATGCTCTTCCAAGGTTAAATTTAAATCTGTGCTAAAAGAATGAACTACAGGGTATCGAGATCCCAGAAAAAAAAATTCTCTCGTGAGACAAGAAAAAGCTAAACTCTTTTTGATTATGCTCTTCGGTTGATTTGAGACTTGTTCAATGTCTCAATAAATTATTCTTTTAAAATAAACTCTCTAGGACAGGATATCGAATGAAAAAAAAAAAACCGAAAGTCTCCACAGGTCCAATATCTAGGAATAGCAAAAAGGGAAAAGCAAAAAGAAAGCAGAGTGCTGGTGACTAAATCGGGAAAGGGGACTGTGTACTTTTAATATTCATTAAGGTCACAGAAACATCTGAACCATTCACCTGTTCTTTTTTAATAGAAAAAAATAAGAACTGCAGGTAGTTGGGCATGGCTAGGATGTTGCTGAAAGAATTAAAATTTTATGCACTAGACACGTTCCATTTGTTATATCTTTTATTCCTCACAATCACACCCTGAGATGGATAATGACAGTATCCATTAGTAGTTAGAAACACTGAAACTGGACCCGGCAGTGTGGCCTAGTGGCTAAAGTCCTCGCCTTGAACGCCCCGGGATCCCATATGGGCGCCGGTTCTAATCCCAGCAGCTCCACTTCCCATCCAGCTCCCTGCTTGTGGCCTGGGAAAGCAGTCGAGGACGGCCCAATGCATTGGGACCCTGCACCCGTGTGGGAGACCCGGAAGAGGTTCCAGGTTCCTGGCTTCGGATCGGCGCGCATCGGCCCGTTGCGGCTCACTTGGGGAGTGAATCATCGGACGGAAGATCTTCCTCTCTGTCTCTCCTCCTGTCTGTATATCTGACTTTGTAATAAAAAATAAATAAATCTTTAAAAAAAAGAAACACTGAAACTTAGATATTGTACATCTGGCATGTAGGCATGTACATCTGGCATGTCTGAGTAGGAATCTGGATCCACATGACACCAAGGATTGCACTCTTTGCATGGCACCTTGCAAAAGTTGAAATGAACTAGGCACACTCCAAATGAAGAAAACCATAATAAGCTAGAACTGTCCAACAGATAGCTAGCAGAGGCCACAGAGATGAGTCACGCAATAATTTTTAATAATCCAGTAGCTACAGTGAAAGAAAGCAAGTGAAATCAATTGTAGTATATTAAGTAAATATTTAACCAAATAGATAAAAATTGAATGATATATAATAGACTAAATTTTTATAAATGTACTATACATTTAACTCTGTACATATCAAATAAGATTAGCTTTATTTTAGACACTCATTAGCCCAACATAGCTCACGGCTTTGCATTAGGGCATAGCTATAACCTCTCACCTTTATATTTCAGAGAGACTTTTCAGGCAGCATTGTGAAGTACTCAAAGGATTGCAAGATCAGAAGCTGAACAAATTCTTAGGGGTGTGGTATAATTGTCTAAATAACAGATAAAGCCTGAGATAATGAGAAATCTGAGAGAATGGAGAGGATAGCTACTTTGAATACAGTCCATAGGGCTTGGAGGTTGGAGAAGAGAAGGAAGCGAAATAGATAAAATAAGGTATTTACAGGATCAGGGATAAATAGGTTTGAGAATATATGATGCTACATTTGAGATTTCTATCGAATATCTAATTAAAAATAGCTGGCAAGCTATTTGAAACATTGGTCTAGAGTCAAGGAGTGAATCTGGGCTACAGCTAAAGACTAAATTGTCATTGGAAGATAGGATTTGAGTATACTAATATGATGGGCATGTCTAACATACTAATATATAACATATTATGTAATTATATATATATGTAATTTCTTATGGCTTAATAATCAGTGCTTCATAAATGCATCTCACTCAACCTTCCTGGCATCTCCATAAAACAATATAATCTTCTCACAACTGAGTTTATTATTTGTAAGGAATGGTACTCTTTCAAAATATTGCAGACTCCATTCAACCTGCCCAAATTCCCAGTCACTTGGGTTCCTCTATGAAAAAAATGTGATTTGTCTCCTCTCATTCTGGTACATAATAAAGAATAAAGGGATTTTAATCATTTTTTTAAAGCCATTGGAAAATTGCATATAATTGCACTGAGACGGAGTATTAGAAGAGGAAGGATTAGGGGCTCTGAGTGCTACTTTGAGTCCTAGCTGCTCTTCTTCAGATTCAGGTCCCAGCTAATGTTCCTGGGAAAGCAGCAGATGGTTTAAGTGCTTGGGTCTCTGCACCAACGAGGGAGCTCCTGGTTTCAGCCTGACCTAGCTGCAGCCATTATGACTATGTAGGGAGTAAACCAACAGGTGCTTTACTTACTTTCTGCTCTCTCTCTGTAACTCTGCCTTTCAAATAAATAATCTCTTCAACAAAAATCAATGAAAATAGAAGAGAAAGAGGTAGCAGATACAATTTATGCTCTACAATATGATGTTTTAATTAATGTATAAATTGTGGAATACCTAGAATAAGTACTTTACATATACAGTACCTCACTCACTTATCATTTATTGTAGTAAAAACATTTAAAATCTATCATCTTAGCAATTTTCAAATACTCATGACATTGCTATTTATGGTAACCACTATTAGTTTTATGTTCAGCCTCTTGAATGTATTCTTCCCTGAAATTTTGTGTCCTTTCACTACTATTGTTTCACTCTTCCTCCCCTCATGTCACAGGCAGTCAGGAGAAGCAGAATCACAAAGAAAGCAAGGAAGGCATTTTTAGTGAAAAAGAAGTGGAAGCAGGAGAGAATACCAACACAAGTGAATTTCATATATCCTTATTAAAATCATAAAGACTACAAAAAACCCAAATAAATGCAAATAAATGAAAAGTACAGACATGCATTTATGGTTTACATAAATAACAAGTAAAAGTTACATTTATAATAATGATATTATGATTGTAGAGTCATTAAAATTCTCTAGTGTTATTTCATTGTTATTGGACTAAAAAGGTGGAGAAATACTACAAAGCAGATAGGAAACAAAAACAAACACCTTTGCTTAATTTAACGGTTGTACCTAACATTATCTATCAAAGCATTATTATTCTGGATCAGTGTTAAGCAAAGATTTTCATCACCATCCCCTTACACTCTGTGAGTCTTTACAGACATCTTTGCTTCCTAATGCCCTCAAATGTCAAAGTTTAAAGCTGTGAACACATTTTATAGCTGTTTGAATGTGTTAGCTCTTTGTAGGGCTACAAACCATTGTAGTATCTAAGGCATTTTTTTCAATCTGCTTTGAAAGAGACAATATTCATCTCCTAGGATGAATATTATCGTTATCTGATGAGAATTCTTATGGTAGATCATTCTGTTTTTAAAAATAAAAAAAAACTCTGTAAACAGTCCATATATGGAATAAGGAAAAGAAACATAGGCTGCAGCCTCCAATTATGTTTTCATTTGCTCTACGACAGCTTTCTAAAAAGCTGATTTTTTTTTCATTTTTTTATTTGTTTTTTGTGGGTTTTTTATTGGAAAGATTTATTTTTTATTGGAAAGGCAGATTTACAGAGAGAAGAAGACACAAAGATTTTCCATCCACTAGTTCACTCCCCAAATGGCTGCAACTGCTGGAACTGAGCCAATCCAAAACCAGGAGCCAGGAGTCTCTTCTGGGTCTCCCAAGCAGGTGCAAGGTCTCAAGGCTTGGGCCATCCTCTGCTATTTGGATTGGAAGTGAAGCACCTGGGGAAAACTAGCGCATATAGAATACCAGCACTTTGAGGTGGAGGACAAACCAGTTGAGTGAACATGTCTCCCCAACCCTGAGCTGAGTGATTTTCATAAAATGTCTAACCCTACTGAATCAGAGCTTTATGAATATAAACATAATAGATGTATGCTTCAGCTAGTCTTCCTAAAACAAAATGGAAACAAAGATGACAACTTGAAAGGAACTATTCTTGAATGAATATTAGTGAAATTTTAATAGTGTAATGTTGACATTTCATTCACAATTTCTAAATTCATACATCCATTCATGTATATTGAGATGAGGCCAGCAGGAATGAGTAGCTTTTCCCTTTGTCTATGAGTTCTTATTTAAGGAAAACAAAATCTTCTAGCTGTTTTTCATTGAAAAAACATTACTGAATATATATGGGAAAAAAGGTGTTTTCTTCCAACATACAATATCTACTTTACTAAATGAAAGAATACCGAGGGGAAATTTGGTAGTGATTTTTAGCCATTAAAATGATAAATAAGTGCGTGTCTCAGAACTAAATTTTCTAATATTTCATCTTGAAACGAGTCACAGATTTGTACTAAGGAGTTAGGCAGACTGCATGTTGTCTGTGGCCTCTGTGCGTGCTCTTGTCATTGAATAACTGCTGAGTGCTGGTGATCTCAATTATTAGAACCAACATTTACCTGTGTGGTGTGGACCTAATTTTCCATAAGGTTTAGAGATGTTACAGATTAAAATTAGAACTAGAGAAAATAATGATCTCTGCTTCATTTTTGTGCAAGACTATTCTCCAGTGGTAAGCATATGCTTATTTAGAACCCATTCTTTATGGATTTCTGACATTTCTGCACATTCTGTGAACATAGGCAATGACAGCTTTTGTTTTATAATATCCTTTTACAAGGCTGTTTTTACAATGAATAGCACTGGAAAACATCCTGTCTCCCTCTAGGACAGATAATCTTCCCTCTAGGAAGATTCACTGTTTTGAAGCTGAATTATATCCTCCTCAGGACAAAGACAGGGTTGCTTTCAGTTCATTATACAGGATTTGGCTCCTTAAGTATGGTGTTCCTTTGCAGTGATACAAACCAGCTCTGTCTGCCTTAATATCACCCAATGGGGTTCAGAAGGCAAGGGAATAGTATGGACCTCATACCATGAGCAATACAGTTCTGTGTTTCAGATCTTGCAGTCTTGTGCATTATACTAACATCAATGAAACTGGTAGGCTAGCTTATTAGCATGTAAGCATTTCTGACTCTTAACAGTTTTGAAACTACACTTTTCCATGAAAGATTATAATTTGGATTAATACTTTTTCCTCTAGGAACATAAGCACCTAGCATCCTAGACTCAGTTTTTATTTGAGACCCTACTCTGAGTCATTGCACCTTGAAAATTACTGAACTAAAGCCAGTGTTATAAATGTCACTTCTTACAATCCTAACAACCTGGCATAATAGCTTTGATATATTGTTATAGCCTCCTTAAATCCTCAATTGTATAATTAAAGCCTCCTGCAAAAGTTAAACTGCTCAAAGCTGAAAAAAGTTGCCATCAACCAGTCAGTGCTAACTGATCCAAAAGAAACAAAAGGCTGGCTGTGCAACTGTTTACAGTGGTTAAGCCACCAATTGGGATGCCAGTGTACCACATTGGGGTGCCTGAATTTATATCTCACATCTGGTCACATACTACCATCCTGTTGGTGTATACCCTGGGATGTAGTAGGTAATGATTCAAATGGCTGAATCCCTGCTATCAAAGTGAAAGACCTGGATAAAGTTCTAGCTACTGCCTTTGGTGTGGTCTATCCCCAGCCACTGTGAACATCTGGGAATTGAGCTGATGGATGGGAGATTTCTGTCTCTGCAAAAAGAAGCAAAAGGTCAGCTACTGAGGATATGATCTTTCCATGTGAGATAATATTTGCATGTAATAAATAATTTGTTAAAAGATTTATGTATTGAAAAGCAAAGTAATCAAGAGTTTGGAGAGAAAGAGAAAGAAATTGAGATCTGCTAAGCTTCTACCGGGTCAGCTGAATTTAGAGGCCAGTAACTCCGACCAGATGTCCCACACAAGCAGCAGGAACTCAAGCACCTGAACCAACATTCATTACCTCCCAAGAGCACTAAAAGGAAGCTGGATCAGCAATGAAGGCAGGAATCAACCTTAGACAATCCAATATGGAATGTGGATACCCGAGATAGTGGTTCATTTTACTGTGCCACAACAGCCATCCCATGTTAAGCAATGTACTGAAACAAAATTGTGCTGTCTCTAGATTCTAAGAGTTGCAGATTTCACAGAAAGGATAGGGCCTAAGTTAAGCCAGTGAAATAATTATATTTCTAAAGCACTCTATGAATTACAATTCCATTTAAATGACACAAAATGGAAAAACAACAACGAGAAAAGCAGATGATAATGATCTGCTCAAATATATTAAAATTTAGATTCGTTAACCCCTGTACACAAATGTGTATTCATATTTTTATGTGAACGCATATATATACAAATTTAAATATTGAAATACACAGATCATAAATGTACAGTCTGAAGCATTTTGACAAATGCATACACTCAGGACCCCCACAACCAAGATAGTGAATATTTCTGACACCCCAGAAAGTATCCTCTTATCTTCACCAGTCAGAGGTTGATTTCTATCACCATGTATTAGATTTGCCTGTTCTTATAACTTTAAGGGAGTGAAAGAATTACTGTGATTTTGAACGGCTCTTGGAAATAAAATATGCATGATATGCATGATAAACCATGAGGAAAGAAACAGAGTTGAAAGATTCAGAAGTTACAGTTGGACAGATCAGAAGAAAGTTCAAAAAGCATTTGGGCATTACAGTAAGAAATCTGAATGTGCTTTAATGGACTCTAAAAATTGGCTGGTAGTTATTCAGCAGAACAGTGATGTGATGAAGGTGGCATTTAAGATATGCTTCACAATGATATGCAAAATGGACGAGAATAGGCGAGAAATCAATTATTCAAATAATAGAATCTAATTCATACTGCCAAAGACTCTACCTATAACCCTGGACAAAGCAGAATGGTTAACTTTGGCATTATTGGTAAAAGACTAAACAGAAGAATAAAATTGGTTTTGTCAGGTCATATGCAGTACTATATGGAAGCTGACAGCATAAGAAGGAAATCACAAGAGGAGTGCAAGAAAAATCAGTGTTAGATTCAATTTTTTTTCATACTATCATGGTCCAGAATTAGATGATTGTTCGCCTATTAAAGAAGAAGGGAACAAAATTTCTTGTCTAGAATGTTAAAAAAAGAAAAAAAAGAAAAAATGAAAGCCCAGGGCCGATAAACAGTTCTTAAAATTCAGTATGAACATAAGGAAGTAATAAAGGCAAAGTAAAAGCCAACCATAATATGGTGAAAATAGTACACTGTGCTACATGATGTTATGTACACATATTAGTAAGAGTAATATCATAAGTGACTCAGAAATAAGAGAAATGTGACCATAAGGGAAATTACGAAATCGACAAACATTGGCAAAAACCTGAGCAATGGGTACTGGCATCTACAAGCATCTACACTGCCTCAACCTGATGGAAGGTTTCTGTTAACATGAAGTTAAGTCGGCAGTGAGTAAAGAGTGGGGTGAACTGTGACTTGGGAAATCAACAGATGGTAACTAAGATAGTAGTCCATGAAGTTATATACAGTCATAAGAACATTTAACAAAGTTGAGATGTTTTTCTATAGAGATGTAAAGAGGACATAAACACAAAGTATAAAATACTCAGGGAAATAATGAAGGCAGATGCTCCTGTTCAAAACATGCAAACATTCAAGAGGGAAAAGAGGACATAGGAGTTTAGTAGGAATTACCAGAAACCAGAGGATGAGCTAGGGGCAATGTGGTGGATTGCATTAAGCAGTAGATGAGAATTTGTAAAACAACACAGAAAAAACATTATATTCCCAGGTTCAGTCCTTGCACAGTCGTATGTAACCAAGAAATAAAATTAATCTGAGTGCAATTGAAGTTAAACCTATAGGGCTGTGTGGTGAAGGGTGAGGTGTTTTCTCCCCAGTATCTACATTAGAGGTGTTAACCTATAAGTTTGTCAGTGGAGCTGAATTGGTGAGTTAACTTTCCTTGAAGTATTCACCTGTTAAAGAGAAGTTTGCTAACACAAATGAATTTTAAGGTTTGAGTGCAGGAACCTTTCTGCCAGAGGCACCTTTTGGGCAGTTTGGCCAAGGTAAGAGAGCTTAATAGTAAATGGCAGTTAAAAAAATAATGTTTATGTCTATTCATTTTTCCCAGTTACCTATATGCTAGAAGACTTAGAGAAGAAAATTATACATTCTATAAATAAATGCACACATAATAAACCTGAATATTAATGCTTACCAGAAAAACCACTGTTGATGCCTCTGGTAAAATATCTCACATTCAATATTTTAAATAATTAATATTTCAAAGAGGCTTTTGAAATACTCTGTGTGTCTTATCAGAATGAATCATTTACTAAGGGCATGGAACACTTGTGAAAGGAAAAGCATGCAAAAACATACTTGGAAAAAGAATAAATCTAACTCAGTGCAAATTCATCCAAAGTAAACCTAAGTTTATTTTTACGGTTAAGTAGTTGCAACAGAGACATTATGGTCCATGAAGCCTAAAGTATAATATTTGGTCCTTTACAGGAATTTTGCTGACCAGTTCTTTAGATCACATCATGCTAGATACAGACATCTGTGGGCCTCACAATCTGGCTGTATGGTGCTAAAGGACATTGGCAAAAGGTTGACCAAATATATAAAATTCACTACAGTTTAGAAGCTAGGCCAGAACAGCAGCAGTCAATCAATGTAAGCCAACTTGGCAATTGTGGTGCTTTCATTTAGAGGGTCAAATTCAAGAATGAGACAGGACAATGAAGCAACTAGTAAACACTCAATTCTATCAGGATTTAGTATTTAAGTCTCCTTGAAGCCCATTTCCAAAAGAATAGTCACAAAAAGAGTTCTTTCGAAGGCCAGTGGGAAATCTGTCCAAGTTTGGTTTCCCTACAATCTAGCTCACAATTATTGAATGGAAATGACTTTTCAAGAATTGCTTTTATGAGAGTGTAATCAAATGTCACACAGAGTAGTAATTGAAGCCCACCAGGTATGGTATTGAAATGTTGTAAACAAGAGGACTAGTACTCTTAATTACTATTGGGTAGGGTGAAAGGAAAATCCTGGTGGACAATTCAACAGCTTGCTAATCCAAATTTAAATTGTAGTATTTCTCTTGCTTTGCATATCAGATTTTATAACACATCAATTGTCCTGCTAACTTCCAGAACAACTATACAAAAGCACTAACAATCTCATTCTGGTTGTTTTTTTTTGTTTTTTTTTTTTTTTTTTTTTTTTTGCAAATGGACTTAACTCTGGCTCATTTTTTTTCTTTCTTTTTTTTTTTTTATTGATTACATTGCATTATGTGACACAGTTTTATAGGCATTGTGATTCCCCCAACCTCTCCCCAAACCCTCCCCCCATGGTGGATTCCTCCACCTTGTTGCAGTATTATAGTTCAAATTCAGTCAAGATTCTTTCATTGCAAGCATATACCAGGCATAGAGTCCAGCATCTTACTGTGCAGATAAATTCAAGTTACCATATCCTTTCAACGGGTGAATTTCCAGAGTCAGTGCTCTGGAAGCCTCAATGATGTAAATTCAGATAATTTAGATGTTATGTACAATATTCTGTTCCATTAAAAGAGGGGAAATTCAGATAGACCTTTAATTCTATACTTTACTAAATAAAACAGAAGTTTACCTCCAATAGAAAAAAGGTTAATTTCAATATGAATAAGACAACAAAAAATTTATAAGGCAGACAGAGCAAATTTAATACACTGCTCCTGCCATCTAGTTGAATCTAACCTTTAAATTTTTTTAAAAAAAGAGAATATAGTAAAACTAATATGGTAATTGCATATTGGGTGGCATTTTTGGCATTTCAAACCCTGATGACAACACAAATTAACATCTTAATGCTCATCCTAAAAAACATAGCTTTGCTAAGTTGAAATTTGTGAAAATTGAAACCCACAGAACTTCTGAGGACAGGGGCTTTATTAGAGGAAACCTATAATCAGTTTACAGAGCAAATAATATGGATGCCACTTAATTACATGAGAGCTGCTCATGTTAGAAGAAAATGGTATAGAATCACAAACTTAGGAACCAATATTTCATAGATATAATTATATCAATTTCTGAACATCATGTGGTTCTTCTAAAATAATGTCACAGTTGATAATTATGCTTAAATAAGTCTCTAAAAGCTGGTAAAAGGGAAAATACTGGCATTTAATACTGACATAATTTGGAACTTAACTTCGTAAGTGTTTAATATTGATGTACAAATTGGATCTTTATATTCCTTATATTTTCTTATTCAGAAATGTCCATTGTCTATAATATATGAAAGTAACTGTTTCCAGTAACTGCAGCAACTGTTCATTTGCTGTTGTGTCACTAATAATTACAAATATTGTTTTATTTTATTAAAATCCATAGAATTGAACTATCAAAACTGCTTGAGCAGGACCCTCGGAGCGGGCCTCACATTGGGGATCTGGGATGGGTGGGAGGCTGAGTGGGGCTTTTCCCTTTGTTTCTCCCCTGACCCCAGATGCAGGGGAAAAAAATGATATTAGTGTGGACACAATGGTATTACCCACTTTCCTGTAGCCCTTGACCCTTTGTACCCTAATCAACTAAGTAAGATTATTAAAAAATAGTAAAAAAAATCCATAGAATTATGGTCAGAGACAGTTATAAAAAAAGAGGTACTTCAATATAAAATAAGGTACTTAATAGCTTGTGACAAACTGGAAAATATGCACAATTTCAAACTTGTTTAATCCATGTTCCTTCTTGGAAAAGTAGGCTCCAGAGAGAAAGGCAGGAAGCGCTTTGCTACTGCTAATCAGCATTGCTTCAATTATATCCCTAGCACATTGTATATGTAGTTTCTGCTTAACTCAAACTATCCGTGCATAACTCCTAAGCCCTTACTCAATGGGCAGTGCTGTGCAAAACCACAAATTGGAAGGTATCCCCCTAATGCTGCATTATTATAAATAGGTAAATGACACATTTTCCCTATTTATGGGCTAATTTAAAATTAAGATAATTCTTGATTAATAAAAAGCCTCGTTGGTCAAACCAGGTAAAAACAAAATATCTTTCAAAGATCTTCACTTGTTTATACTTGAAGCATAAAAAGAATAGTATTAATGTTCACACCTCCAAACAGTAATTATCAAAACTGCTTATTTTTACATTGAAGTCTGGCCATACATTCAGCATTTGCAAAGCTAAGCTCCTACTGTTTAGAAAAACAACTTATTTTAGTATAGTTCACACGTTGATAAAATACGTCAGATTTTATTAAATAAAGGATATTAGTTACTATGCTTATTTTGCTTATCAAGTGAACAATCATTTTAATGTAATGTTCTTCCTTTAGAAAAGTGGAAAAAAGAAAAATAGATACATGTCACTTTTGCAAAACATGGGGTTGAAAAGTGGTTGTTCGCCAAGAGGGAATAAAACAAGGAGGCTACTAAAAGCTCCAACAAGATTTAGGATCAAGCAGTGTTTTGTCCTTCCTATGAATATCTTGTCTAAAGTCATCAGTGGCATCTTTGCATCCTATCTGATTTCATTCAAGACTGTTTATTTCCTATTTATAGCTTATATCAACATGGGGAAATTGCTGTCCAGAAAGAAATGCTAAGGGTCATCTTTTATTCAGTACTTCTATGGCAGTCAGTGAGTTTTAGTATAGTGGAAATTTATCCTCACCCTTTAAAATGAATACACTATTTATGACATATGGAATTTTGGGTCTTCAATAGGACCATGACTGTCTAACTCATAAGGAGGAAGAAAAAAGGATATCATGAGTTCCTTATAATAATTACCTAACTTCACAAGACTTAAGAAATGCCATTGGCCACCATCTTGTGGTGGGAGGGGCCTAGGGAGTTTGACCTTGGGGCTTGGGTAGTAGGAGCTTCCAGCAGCGTGGTGGCTGCTGGGGGTACCTGAGCCTGGTCAGACTCAATGCATGGGATGCTAGCCACAGCCACCACTGCCAAGTCATGAGCGAGTCCTGGGTGTGTGGGCAGCCGGAGTGCTAACTGGCACCAGGCTGGGATCACTGGCTGCCTGGCGGCAAGCTCTGGGGTCTTAGAGGTATGGAATTGCTGCCTAGGGACATCCACGGATAAGGCCACTGTGCATGTAGGGGATGATGAATCCTGAGGGACTGCCAAAAACAGGGTCACTGTACTTGCAGGAGACAGGGCTGGAGGCAGAACTGACCCAGCAATTGCAAACACCAGCATGTGCATAAGCTGATTGCGGTGACAGACTGTGCCAGACCCTGTACTGGCAAGCACATATAAGAATCAGGTCTGGGATCACCTCAAACGAAGTTTCTTTGGGGATCTCCCAAACTGAACTGTTGGACTCAGAATCCCATCCATGAAGAGAATTGCAGGTTCCATGGTCTGACTGTGGAGAGTACATGTGTCAGAGCTGGGCGTCCTCAGTGGCTCAGACAGATCAGTGGACAGCATATCCAGGTGCACATGGAGGACATGGCAGTACATTGGAGTCTGCAGAAGATACTTGGTACCATGACAGAGGACAAAACAAATTGATCAACTACCCCAGTCAAGGGTTGGCAGTGAAAATTTGGGCAAGTGGAGATGCTAAAGTGAACTATGTCATTTCTGGAGAGATTTCATCGTGCTTGGAATGGCAAGATTGGCAGCAATTCAGAACAGTTGACCTATCAAACCCACCTGAGCAATGCCCTCAGAGTATGCCCCACATCATGGACCATGGGATGGTTGGGAAGCTGGGTGTGGCTTCTCCCTTTATCTCCCCCCTTCCCTCAGATACAGGAAGGAAAAAAGATAATGTGGAAACAATGGTCTCACCCACTCTCCTGTAGCCTTGACCCTTTGCACCCTAATCAACTATGTAAAGATCATCAAAATAAAAAAAAATAATAAAAGAGAAAAAAAGAAATATCATTAAATTTGCTTTAGTAACTGGACATTTACATTAACACTATCTTCAGCACAGAAGGACAAAGGATTGAGAATTTGTTCATTACTGATATATTTTTTTAACATCTAGTCCGTAGGAAGCGGTTTTAAGATGCATCCTGAATTGGGGAGCAAAGTAAGGGAGAGTCACTTTTACGTCAGAACCCAAACTACAGAAATCAGCATGTGTGCAGTAGATTCATCTTTCAGTTTTCAGAGATGATTTAGAAACTTGTAGCTGAGGAAACCTTGTCAACATCCAACTCTGTCTAAGATCTTATTGCATCTCTTGATCTAATTGGAATGACCAGGGAATACTCCTTCAGCAACCATAAAATAGCAAAAGACACTATATATTTTCTAAAAAATATTATGCAATCTGGAGAAGAGTAAGCATAGGAGATTAAACTATTTATCACATAACTTCACTCGGGCCTGTTTCCCAGGGTAACTCTGAATGAGCAACAAAGAGCATATTCTTATTTAAAATCTTCCTTAAAGAACAAAAACCTGTAAGAAAATTCTCTTAAATGTCAAACAGCCGATAAATGACCAACTAAGGTAGATTTTTTTTTTTTTCATTTCATTCACAACAAAAACTAACTAATAGTTAAAGATATTACCACTCTGGAAATGACTAGATTGAGCCAGATGAGATTGCTGGTTTTATAGGTCAAAATGATCAAAAAGCAACAATTTCAGAGTTTAAAGCAAAAATAGTTTAAGCCATCTGATCTACTTACTAACCCTCTGAAAAAATATTCTCAAATTGAAGAGGGGTTAGCGAAGAGGACAGGAAGATTACACAATGTTGAAAGCTATGATGTGCATTTAAATATGCATCTAAAGTATTTTCTAAAATTAATTTCTTAAAAAAGCACAGTCATTCTAGTAGTTCCTATGTTCCACAACCCTAGCATCCATGATCTAGCTTTGTAGGAGCCATAACTACAACCATGGAAACAAGGTCAAGATCAACCATAGCTCAGCACAGTTAGCCTGTCCTTTAAATGAGTATCTTTAAAACGGAGAAGCTCTCAATTTTTCATGGAAGTAGATGATTTGAGCATTTTTTTTACAAAGTTTAGAAATGGTTTTTCAAGAGCTCCCAGAACTGTCCCTTGTCTCCATTGCAATACAGGGATGCGAGACAGCTTATCTTGTCATTTTAATGAACCATCTTTGAGGTCCGATTGCACTGGGGAGAGATTTAGAAATCAAAGCTTAAGCAGGGCTTGTGAAAGTAAGTTATGCAGTACTGAGCAAAATACAATCTCTGGAACTCATTTTTTCCCTCAGCAAGCATTAATGAATGTCAGGCTTTTATAGATTAGTTAATATACTTAGAGACATAGAATACATGTTTATTTTTCCAAAGCCTTGATTCAGCCAGTACTTCATTGAGAATTGAATAAATAAATCCACTTATTATAGTGTTTTTCAGAGGAAAATTTGGCAATATTTGCAAAAAAGTCAAGTTGATTTTTCTATTGTAAGCACATAAAATAATGACATTATTATTTGCTTTGACATCACCTAGAATATCAATATCTGTCACCTTTGCACTTTCATATTAATTATAATTTCATTGTGTGTTTTAGAATACATCAGATAGGAGAACAAACCAACCAACTCTATTCAAGAAAATAGCTAATTACATCTTTCATGCTGTCCTTGCAGTGAGTTGCTCGTAAGAGAACATCAGCATGATTTTTATTAATGTCAGGGAATGCATTTTTTTCCTTTTTGATAAAAGAAGAAAGGACCTTTCACATTCAAAATCCAATTTTTTCCCTAGTATTTCCAATATGACACAAACATAGGTAAATAAGATTATTCTAGTAAACAATACAGCCAGTGGACCACTCAGGGAAACTCTGAGCATGCTGTGCACATATCAAATAGTAAAGAACATCTGAAATGCAAAACTCATTGAACCTCTCAGAAAAACTGAATCACTCAATAGGTTTTCATTAAAGAAAAATAAATCTAAATAATAATCCCCGTACTGCCTATGTATCAGAGAGGGCTGGGAAACATGATGAGACAGTTGTCTAGAGTATGGCATAGTGGAACAGAATAGTTACAGAAGTGTTTTCTATTTTCAACAAGAACACAATTAAGGCATGGCTTAGAAATGGAATACTTTGAGGTAGAAGAATAAGATGTATCAAATAACTACAACAAAAGGGAAAGTAAAAAGTTTGCATTCCAGAACAATGGAACTTGTTAGAAATAAAAAGTGCAGTTGGTGTTTGCTAGAATATTCCTCACTATCTAAAGCTTGTCAGTGCTATTACATCTTTTTTCCAGGAACATTTGGAAACATGCCATTTGACCATTTGTCACACAGGGATAGAGGCAGGCATACTCAGAGTCAAGAAACTGGACTGGATAACCTAGAGATTACCCTAACATTTTATAGGAACAAAATGACAGAAAGCAAATTCAAAGGCTTTAGATTACTTAAAGTGAACTCAATGTCAAGCCTCAAAGATATGCTGCAAAATGAAATGCTATAAGCCTTAATACATTACTTATAAACAATTCTGTATAAAGTCTCTGTAGACATGATACCTTAACTCACTAGGGATTAAAAAAAAAAGACAAATAAGAAATCTCGTCAGTGAAATAAGTGAGAAATTTGAAGGTATTTGCTCAGAGTATGTAAAATATTCATCAGAGAAAAGTGGTCAAACCTACTTTAAGAGATGAGAACAATTTCTTAATATATCAAAAGTGAGCCAAAGAAGATTGTTTCATGACGGAAATTCTCACGGGAAAAGCTTTTTCCTCTTATTTGCTATAGAGATCATGTTGGAACTGATATGAAAACCTAGACATTTTGAAATAAATAAAAGTTCACTGGCAGAAAGAGTATTTTTTTTGTAAGTGCATTCTTGTTCAAAGATCCTCATTATCATTTAAGTCAAAACATTCATTTTTTCCATAAACAAAGGGATGCCAATGTTGCTTCTTTCGTTAACTGTACAAAGACATTTTCAGGAATTGGTGAGGAATGGAATTAAAAGATAAATTCATGTTGGTATAAACAGTTTTTTTGAAATTCCTGCATACAAGGGGTCCTCAAAAAGGGAATGGAAAAACCTGTGTTGCAAAAAAATAAATAAAAGTTGTTGTACCAATCCAAGCTTATCTTTGAATTTCCTTTTCAATACATTTTTTTGAAGTTTCTGAGTATCACTTAGGTAAAACACAGAGATTTCAAGGTGTACAACTTGGCAGTCACACAGAGGCCCCACACCCAGAAACAGCTTGCATTTGTTTTAATGCTTTGCTGCTGTTGTTTGGGAATTTTCTATAACCTGACTAGGAGGCCCTGCATTTTTACTTTGCAGTAGGCCTGAAAATGAGGACGTCACTTCTGGCAAAACCAAAATCATCTGTTAAATTAAAAAAAAAATGTCTTTATTGTCCATTTTTCATAGCATCCTTATTAATTTTTAAAAATTATAGTTTTCAAAATGATGTAGTACTTACTAGTCCAGATAATTTCTTAATGCTATTTTCCTTTGCATTTATAAAATTATATGAAGGGAAAATTTCTCAGTGGTTGTCACTTCCTTTACAGGATGCACTTTTTCAAGCCACTTGAGCGTGATTTAGTAAGAAAATTGTCTCAATGCTCCAACTCCTTATCATTTAAAAGAAATGTTTGGTTCTTAAAAACAAAATTGAAAGTAGTAGAAAAGATTGAAATGGTAGGTTTGTGTTTGTTTTCCTGTGAGTTCAGACTCATGTGGGTACATGGGATAAAGATGTCAAACTGAGACAAATGAAAACTCTCACAGAGGCTATTTGCTATCTAAGGAATACATGAGAATATTCATCAAAAGGGCAAAAACACCTTAAAGTATATATAAATAGCAATGACTATAGAATAAGGATACTAATATCATGCTAATAACTAATAGGAGGCAATCACTATCACAATAATAGATGTGTTCTGAACAGTTATGCAAGTCATTACCTACCTCCTTTCTACTACAAAGCAATTCTATTCTAACAGGAACATGATTACTCAAAAATTATCTACCAATTTATTTTACTATATATACATATATATACACACACCATATATATATACCTACATATACATACACATAAACACACAAACATATATACAGAGAGAGAGCATATAAATGATCATTCCTTAGGATCAGGTAAAGCTGCTGCCTGCAACAAAGCTGACATCCTTAGGGGTTCAAATCCTGGTGGTTTCACTTTTGATCCAGCTCCTTGGTAACATACTAGAAAAATCATCTGAAAATGGCCCAAGTGTCTGTTGGCATTTGTACTGTATCCTTTGGAAATTGCATGTTTATGTTCTTCGCCCATTTCTTAACTCTTTGCTTTGTAGTTTAGTTTCTGGAGCTCTGTATAGTTATTGTATATGAGTCCTCTCTCAGTTGCATAATCTTCAGATTTTTTTTTCCCATTCTGTTGCCTGTCTTTTCATTGTGAGGAGTCTTTCCTTTGCAGTGCAGAAACTTCTTAGCTTGATATTGTCCTATTTGTTTTTGCTTTAATTGTCTTTGGTTCAGAGAAGTCTTTGCCTGCTCCTATGTCTTACAGAGTTTCCCTGGTGTTTTGCTTTAGTAATTTGATAGTATCAGCTTGTAGATGTGGATCTTGGATTCATTCTGAGTTGATTTTTGGATGATGTATGAGTTATGGATCTTGTTTCATATTTTGAGACATGCAGATCCAGTTTTCCTTGCACCATCTGTTGAAGAAACTGTCCGTCCTCCCTGGATTGATTTCAGCTCACTTGTCAAATATTAGTTGGCTGTGGGTTACTTTGGGAGATTTTTATTCTGTTCCATTGGTCTGCAAGTCTATTTTTCTGCCAGTACCAGGCTGTTTTGATTACAACTTCCTTATAGTATGTCTTGAAGTTTGGTATTATGTGCCTGCAGCTTTGTTTTTGTGGTTTGAATTTGCATTTACTATTCTGGGTAGCTTGTGTGTGTGTGTTAATGTTATTTTTCTAGATCTGAGAAGAATGTCATAGGTATTTGGACTGGGGTAATACTGATTCTGTAAATTGCTTTTTGTACAACGGACATTTTTCTTTTAATTATACCAATCCACAGGTATGAAAAATTTTTCCATTTTATATTTCTTTAATATTTCATAATTTTCATCAAAGATATCCCTCACAATCTTGGATATATTTATTCCAAGGACTTTAAATGTTTTGCACTTATTTTGAATAGGACTGATCTTAAAAGAAATTTCTCAGTGTTGGAATTGCTTATGTATACAAAGGCTATTGCTTTTTGTGTGTCAATTTTATATCTCTTATCCCACCCTACTCCCAAAGTATGGTCTTTTTGGCCTTCCTGTTACAGGCTTTCATTCTTTTTTTTTTTTAAGATTTATTTATTTTTATTGGAAAGTCAGATACACAGAGAGGAGGAGAGACAGAGAGGAAGATCTTCCATCTACTGATTCACTCCCGAAGTGGCCACAATGGCCAGAGCTTCACCGATCTGAAGCCAGGAGCCAGGGGCTCTTCAGGGTCTCCCATACGGGTGCAGGGTAACAACGCTTTGGGCAGTCCTCGACTGCTTTCCCAGGCCACGAGCAGGGAGCTGGATGGGAAGCGAGGCCGCCAGGATTAGAACCAGCACACATATGGGATCCCAGCACGTGCAAGGTGAAGACTTCAGATGATAGGCTATTGCACTGGACCCCAAGCTTTCATTCTTATTGCCCTGTTTCACGGAAAGTTTTTCAGGTTTCCCAACACATTGCTTTAGCTGACTGCCTCCCATTTTCCTTAATGTACTATTGGCCGAAGTGTGTCATCCAGATTCGTGCATTATCTGGTTTCATTTTCTGGTTTAGGACTGTGCATAGTCTCAAAACTAAGCTTAATGTTCACAACTTTCTGGCTTCCTTGTGGCTTCCCCAGCTCTACTCCCTCTTCCCTAACCCTGCTGCTTATTAACAAACCAGTGCACTACCCTCTCTCAGCCTGAGTTACTTCTCTTGACATCCTTTGCAGTCCCCAGTTGATACTTTGTGGCATGTTGGCAGGTGCCTCAGGAATCCTGCTATTGTGACTTTCACACTACAGATTTTTTTGGGGGGGGCAGCCTGCTAGAGCAGTGGTTCTCAAGGTATGGTCCCTGTAATAGTAGCTTCAAGATAATCTGGGAATTTGTTAGAAATATAAAACTTCTCTAATATTACTTTGGCTGGTATTTTCTAATTACTGTATAATATTTTGGGAATGCAAATTTTATTTGAATGTCAACTACAGTTAAGCATGTGCCGTTTGTTTTTCTTACTCAGGTTTTGTAATTTGATAGAATGTTTTTATCACAATTTAATAAATGTTTGCTTTATTTAATAAAAAAAAAGAAATATAAAACTTCTGACTTCACTGTGGTCCTACTAAATGAGAAACTGGGTGTACGATAGCAATGTTTTTTTTTTTTTTTCATTTCTCCTTAACAAACTCTGTGATTCTGATGAACATTAATCTTAAGAACCCTTGAGTCCAATGACTTACTTTCTAGGTGTTACAACTGAGATAAAAACAGCATGTGAACAAGGTCATAAAATGAGTTTAACATTGAAGAGTAGGGCCAGAACTGTAGCCTGCTTCAGCGCACTGCTCTTTCTCCATTACTATGCTAGGTTGCTAGTGCCTAAAACTGTTTTTTAGTGGAACCGTCATGGTGGCATAATGAGCTTATCGCATGCCGTCATCCAATATGGATGACAGTTTGAGGCCTGACTGCTCCACTTCCCATGCGGATGGCCTGGGAAGGTAGTAGATGGAAAATGGCCCAGGTCCTAGATCCCCTACACCTGAATGGGAGGCCTTGCGGAAGTGCCTAGCTTCAGACTGACATCTCTCGCCGCAATGGCCATTTCGGGTATGAAGGGGCTGTAAGATCCTTCTTCCTCACGGCCCAATGCATTGGGACCCTGCACCCGTGTGGGAGACCCGGAAGAGGTTCCAGGTTCCCGGCACTGGATCGGCACAGCACCAGCCATTGCGGCTCATTTGGGGAGTGAATCATCGGACAGAAGATCTTCCTCTCTGTCTCTCCTCCTCTCTGTATATCTGACTTTGTAATAAAAATTTAAAAAAAAATCTTTAAAAAAAAAAGATCCTTTTTCCTCTGTCTGGCACTCTCTTTCTCTCTCTTTTAAGTAAAATAATAATAATAATAATAATACATATTTTTAAAAGATTTTTTTAGCTAAATACTTAAATTAAATCATAATATTACAGCACATTTGGAAATGAGAGGCTTAGCCTCCATGTTTTATATTCTTCAAGTTTTTACATTGAAAGTCAGAATTATGGGGCAGGAGGTGAAGAGAGAGAAGGAGAGAGAAAGAGATCTTATTTCTTTTGGTTCACTCCCCAGATGACCACAACGGCCAGGGCTGGACCAGCTGAAAGCCAGAAGCAAAGGGTTTCCTGAAGTTCTTTCACACGGATGCAGGGGCCCATACACTTGAGCCATCTTCAGATGATTTTGCTAGGATAATATCAAGGAACTGGACCAAAGTGAAACCACCAGGATTGGAACCCATAAGGATACCAGATTTGTTGCAGGCAGTAGCTTTACCTGATCCTAAGGAATGATCATTTATATGCTCTCTATGTGTGTGTGTGTGTGTATAGACATAGATATATATATATATATCTATGTCTATACACACACACACATATATAGATTGTCTCCTACGGAAGACATGGGGAAAAATGCTCAGGATTATTAGTCATCAAGGAAATACAAACAAAAACTGCAATGAGTTTTCACTTCTCCCAAGTTAGAATATCTACCATTTGGATATCAAAAGCCATATATATTAGTGAGGATGTGGAGAAAAGGTACACTGATCCACTCTCGGTGGGGATATCAAGTAGTGTAACCAGTATAAAGGACATTTTTTAGACTCCTCAGAAATCTGAAAAAAGATCTACCATATGACCCAGCCATTTCACTTTTGGGAATTTACCCAAAGGACATGCAATCAGCATATGGACACCTATATTTATTGTAGCTCAATTCACAATAGCTAAGATATGCAATAGCCAGATGTCCATCAATGGATGACTGGATAAAGAAAATGTGGTACACACACACACACACACACACTCACATACCCATACACACTATGGAGTATATTCAGCCATAAAAATATGAAAACATGTTTCTTTTTTTACAACAAAATGGATGCAACTAGAAATCATTTGAAACCATTATGCTTACAGAAATAAGCCAGTCTCAAAGAGAAAGAGACATACGTTTTCTCCAATATATGGCAGTTAGAATAGAATACAAACAAAAAAAAAGGTAGGAATCAGGTGGTCACTTTGGGATTGGATTGTCATTTTTAGCTCATATTTTACTCCAGTGGAAATGTGGATTTATGGTATTTTACATTTCTTTGCTGAATATGAGTAGAAGATTGAGCCTGTGAATACAGAGTGTATTGAAACTATATCAGTAAATACAGTTGAAGAGAGGGAAAGGAGATAGGGGTTAGGAGGAATGCAGGTTAGTGAGGAAGTATAATTGTCTTCTTTGGACTGTACCTATAGAATAAATAACATCTAGTATATTTATATTAATAAAGATATTTAAAATGACTAGTCAATGACATTTTTTAGCACACTCACAGCTATTCATTTCTCAGTCTGTATAGAAATATTCATAAGTCATACATTTTATTTTCATGTGTGCATATTGCACACAATAACTTTTGGTATATTTAAAAAGTGCAATTGCTAATGAACTACTTGTATTCACTTTTGAAAATACTGAAGTAAAGTTTTACTGATCTAACACATAATTCCATACCTATCAAAGCATATACAACACCTACAAATATACCATGACTACATAATTAAGAAATAAGAACCAAGTTTGATGTATTCTTTCTTGGCACTCTTCTATGATGAACACTTTCTTAACATCAGTGGAAACAAAAGCATACTGCTCAGAGCATCTGTATTCCTATGATACTTCTAGAAAATTATAGTTATTAGCTATGGCTGAACTCCCCATCTGGCGTGACCAAAATATATATAGAATGAGAGGTATATTACAACATACTGGGGCATTACATTTCCCAGGAAGATTTTGAGCCAATCAGATGTTTTTCAGAAATGGAGTGAAAGAAAAAAGAGCCCCCCTACAGTGCTTACGAAAATTGTGGAAACACAAAGTAAAGTGTAAGAACACAGAATGAGACTGCTTAATTCTTTCCAACTAGAAACTGAATTGTTGAAGCAGTTCTCACTGTCTTATTTATATATCAGATTGCTTACAAATCATGATGTTGCCCACCAGGAAGCAGTACATCAGGAGTGAGACAATGCAACCGTTCCAAAGTAAGAAGGGAGATAGGTGCAGCAGAATCATCAGAAAGCAAAAACTCATCAAAGGCAAATGGCTTTATGAGTAAATATCATTAAAAAGCATTGCATGGAAATCAGAAAACAGTTTCACAAACTATCTACAGACCGAAACTGCATATAACAAAAATATATATTTGGTGAACTGGAACTTGAGATTTTTTTTGAATATCAGAGGTTTTGAGATGGTTGACTCCCATAGAAAGGTTTCTTTTTCCTATCATTTTTGTGACACAAGCAGTTAGCCTCTTATTCCTTCCCTCAAAGAAAAAAGAAAGAAAAACACACAATGACCAAGCTACAAAATTAGACTAATATACAGTTCCACTTTTTTACTTAAATAATATAATTTTTTCTTAACACATATGACTGGTTGCTAATTTTTAGGTGGCTGGTCAATAATACACACTTCTTATTTCCTTTGGTGTGTAAGGATCAACTAATTTTATCTTTAAGGACTCACATATTTCAGGGAAAAAATATGTTAACTACTTAAATCTGGGTACATGGTACCATTTACAAAGGCAAAATGATCTGTGATTGGAAAAAAAAAGCCACATATATCTTCTTATGCAAATGTTTACTTTGTTCATCTGTGTTCTTAAAATGTGAGGTAAAAAGTGAGGGACTGTCCTCTCTATGCTGCTTTCTACCCTTGGTGGCAGTACTTTTGGGGGATTTCATCTCCTGTCATAGTAACTCAAGTGAAAATGGATGGATATTTTCTTTTTTTTTTTTTAATTTCTTTTTTTTATTATTCATTAATTACATTGTATTATGTGTCACAGTTTCATAGGTACTGGGATTCTCCCCACCCCTCCCCGGATATTTTCAACATTAATTCATCGCAGGAGCTCACAGAACTCCTTAAAAGCACAGGCTGTTGAGGCTAATGTTGGGGTGCACCAAAATAATTCACCATTTGTGATGCCAGCATCTCATTTTGGAATGTTGGCTCCAATCTGGGCTACTTCGCTTTGGATCCAGCTCCCTGCTTACGGCAACTAGGGAAAGTGGTGGGAGATGGTGCAAGTACTTGAGACCCTACCACCCACTTAGGAGACTCAAACAGAATTCTGGGCTATTGGTTTCTACCTAGCCCCAGGCCCAGTTCCCGTGGCCATTTGTAGACTGAATCAATATTTGCAAGATCTCTCCCTCTGCGTGAGTGTGTGTGACTCTCTTTTAAATAAATCTTAAAAACATACAGACTATTGTAGGGGAAGCAGTGTGGTTATATTCAAAAGTTAATGTAACCATAGTCCATCTCTGTAGTTCCATCTCGATTTCCCCTCAAAATATGATCAAATAGCCTTTAGAACAAAGCGGTATCGACACTTTGAGTGAAGAAAAAGAGATGCAAAGAACAGTATAACAATACATAACAACATAATGGATTCCGTTTATGCCGGATACAGCTCTGACTCAGAACCAGTTGCCTCAAACAAGTAAAGCAGCCTTTAAAAAGACTGGGGAAGACACAGGGGAGGCAGTTTCATATACCATACTGTAGTTCGGTAGAATGGGGTCAGTTAAGCACTCTGTCCTGAGACACACACCTTTCATTTTCAATTGTTTTCAAATAAAGAGAAAGAAATCCCCTTTTCAAGTTGGATTGTTTAAATGCACCTACAGCTACTCCTGTCTAGCAAAGGCTAGGCAAGCTCTCCCTACTGATGCATTTCAAAAAAGGTTCAATTGGCAAAAGAAAGCAAGTGCAAAGGGTTTTTGACAAAAGAGGACTAGAGGGAACACATTTTCCTTTCACAGAAATACTGTTCTAGAAAATCAGACAAGGTAGCAACTCAAGGAAGAATGCATAGATATTGATGAGATAAGCAGGGAATTCACAAAGCTTCTTCAATTTCAAATATTCAACTGCATCAAATAATTGTCTAAGGGTATGAATTACATTGTAAAAAGAAGGGGCAAAACAGACAAATAAAATAACACACTATGACTGCCACGTTATAGCCCAAACTAACCTCGCATAGTCACAATGGGGTTGTCTCACAACAGAACCACATAAATCTGAAAAGAATGCCCTGGATCCCGCCCAGGTCTCAGCAGGACTATGCCTGAGTCCTCTTAGACCTATATGCATCATTCCTCTTGAATGATGCTCCAAGTAATTTCTAGGCAAACTTGTCATAGGCTCAGCAAACAGAAAAGGCAAAATCAGACTCAGAAATGCTGAAATATCCACTTTCATAAAGATGATTTTTAAGACAGTGTCCACGCAAAATAGATCTCAAAATTGGTTCAAAGTATTATGATATCCATAGATTAATTGTACATTTAAAAGGATAATACTTTTTTTTTTGGATAATACTTTTTAAATGCCCAAATGAATCACTGAGCTATTATGAAATAGCTCATGAGATTGATTCAGATGGCAAGCAGTATGCTATCCTTAGATTTTAACACTTTTCCAGTATTATCATACAAAGATATAATCGTTTTCTTAGACGAAGACATATTTTTCCACTATTTCTTCCCCACTAACTAGAAGGCAGAAAATTTATAGATTGTTCATATGTTAAGGGTGTAACTGAGGACTAAGGATTGACTACTCATAATATCATGAAAAAAAAATACAAGTCTTGAAGATATACACACATAAAATTGGTAAAATATGAAATCTATATGCTGCCTGTTGCAGAGGGTCCTCTATGAGTGTACACTTCTACAAATACACACATGGGACTATATGTAACAAGAGTCTTTTTATTTTTGTTTTTGTTTTGCTGACGATACACACACACACAGAGGAAGACTGTAACTAATAACCCCTTAAGTAGGTTAATAATGTTGAATTATCAGACAATAATACTATCATTAGGGTGTGTCACCCTGCTCAACACATTGTGGGAATTCAATAAATACTTGAAGAATTAAATTAAAAATCACTGAAAGCTTTTCATCCATAATCATCGTTTTGCACATTTAGTTTAACAATAGATTTTGTCCTGATTCTGAAACAGCCCAGGGGTCCAGGAATTCAATGTGGGTGGAACAAATATAATTTTGGGAAAAAAGTCATTAGAGACTCTGTTGGGCTCAGTACAGTTTGTTAGTTCTGTGAATCTGTTAGGTGTAATTACTGACATGAATCTAAATGCATTTGACTGAGAACAGAGCCAAATTAATTGCAATGTTGTTATATAGCAGCTGTTATTTATTTGACACTTTCCTGTAATAAGAATTAGGATATTAAAGTTGGAACCAAAGTATGTTTCTAATAAATGATTAGGCCACCTACAATGTGTTTTGGTCATTTCTTATGTATTCAATTTTATTATTCTCACCCACCTGCTCCAATATTATCATGGATTTCTGCCTAGTGAAGTTGCATAAGGCATACATGGCAACAAGTGCACACTGCAGAGAGGAGCCAAATTTGCAATTGCCAGCGTTATTCATCTTCTACAGAGGAGCTGATTAAAAAAATCTTGTTAAATGCTCAGAACACTGAAGACACTGAAGACACTGAGTTTCTGCATTTAGAGTGTAAGAACTCAATGAGGTCTAATATGTATTTCCTATCTTGTCTCACGTATTTATTTTTATCACTCATTTAGAAAAATATTTTTAATAGATGCATAAATTTCACTGCTAAGGCAGACAGGATGAAAACTCAGTACTTATTTTCAGTGAACTAATACCAGAAATATAATTATTTTAGTATGAGGTCATTAAAAAAATTACTCATGATAAGTGGCTTAAGTAGGCTACAGGTAAAAATAACTAGAATTGTCAATTACTTTCCAGCACATTCCAGAAATAGTAGCGATTAATTGCCCTCTACGATATTAGTATACACTATTATCAATGCTCCAAATAACGGTCTCAGAACGATGGCAAACTCCAAAGATCTATCGTTAACTGAATACTGTGTGTTGGCTATTTAAATGCCACAATACTGCATGCCTCTACCTGCGTAAAATGTAAAGCCCAACATATGGAAGGATCTAGATGACACAGTGAAAGGAATGCTGTGTATGAATGACACGTGAGAGGAAGGCTGTGTGTGAAGAGATTCAAGAAAGATCACAGGTGATAAAGATGGATGCACAACTATGATGTTATTACAATCACTCAGCCATCGACAATTTTCCTTGATATGATCACTGAAACTAAAAAAAAAAGTTTGAAAATGTCTAATTTTTATTCAGAGCTACCCATGTTCCAGGCAGGTGCTAACAGATTCATGTCATCCTCTTACTTAACTCTTATGAAAACCTTATGAGTTAGCTGTTCTTTCTCTAGTGTTACCGGCAAGGAAAAAGAGTATCAGTATCAGAGAGGTTAGCTGAATTACCCAAAGATACACTGTGTAGGTGCCAGAATCAGGACTTGAATTCACATTTGTCTTGCACCCAAGGAAAAGGGATTGGATTAATTTCAATTCAGATCAACCAAAGATATAGAGATTTGTCTGAAATGACACTTCCCTGGGGTCAGGAGATGCACCCATTAGGGCGTGATTCACCATTGAAGCTCCTCTTTGTACTTAAGGGATTACCTCAGTGCTTGCCTTTGGAATTGCAAAAACTGTTTATTGAAAGAATGGCCTCAGATCTAAACCTACATCCAGAAACCTTCAAACTTTTGGAAGAAAATGTTGGAAACACACTGTAACACTTAGGGGTAGGCCCTCACTTCCTAAAAAAGACTCCAAAAGCAGTAGAAATCAAGACCAAAATAAACAATTGGGACCTCATCAAACTAAGAAGCTTCTGTACAGCTAGAGAAACAATCAACAAAGTAAAAAGGCAACCCACAGAATGGGAGAAGATCTTCGCACACGACATAGGTGATAGAGGGCTGATCTCCAGAATATACAAAGAACTACAAAACAACCAAAATGTCAAAACAAACAAGCCACTCAAGAAATGGGCACGGGAAATGGGCAAACACTTCACAAAGGAACAAACCCAAATGGCAAATAAACATATGAAAAAAGGCTCAAGTTCCCTGGCAATAAGGGAAATCCAAATTAAAACATCAGTGAGGTACCACCTAACACCAGTAAGATTGGCCCACATGAATAAAAGCACCAACAACACTTGTTGGTGAGGTTGCGGGGAAAAGGGAACCCTACTCCACTGCTGGTGGGGCTGCAGGCTGGTACAGCCTCTATGGAAATCAGTATGGAGAACATTCAAACAACTCAAATTCAACATACCGTATGATCCAGCAATAGCACTCCTAGGAATATATCCACAACACTTGTTTTATGAGAAACCAACATGTACTCCTATGCTCATAGCAGCACAATCAGTAATTGCAAAAACATGGAAGCAACCAAAATGCCCATCAGCAGAGGATTGGATAAGAAAGCTATGGTTCATCTACTCCATGGAATACTACTCAGCTATTAAAAAAAACAAAATGCAGTTCTTTGTGGCCAAATGGGCCAAACTGGAAACCATAATGCTAAGGGAAATGAGCCAATCCCAAAAGGTTAAATACCACATGTTTGCCTTAATTTAAGATGATATGATGTTATGTATAAAATGTTATGTTATGAATGTTATATGTTGTGTATAAACCAAAATTGAAGTATAGGTGAGGTGGTCACAGAAGGTGGCTGGGAACTCGCATTTACTTTTAACATATTGGTTACTCATTACTATGTCAATTCATTCCATAATGATGTAAATTTTTGCTGATGGTATGTTGGAGCTTTCAATTGACTGGGATGATACTCTGCTGGCTCTGTCTTCAGACCAGAGAGGGTATACCTAAGAAGCAGTTGAACTTGACTGGACAATAAGATGCTGGACTCTATGTTTGGTGTATGCTTGCAATGGGGGAATCTCAACTGAACTTGAGCTGTGGTTATGCAACAAGGTGGAGGAATCCACCATGGTGGGAGGGTTTGGGGAGGGGTGGGGAGAACCCAAGTACCTATGAAACTGTGTCACATAATACAATGTAATTAATGAAGTAAAAATAAAAAAAAAAGAATGGCCTCAGCATGACATGATACTGCCTTAAAATTCACATATGTATGTTCCACTGAAATAGCAAAGTACAGAATTTATACTAAACACCTTATTGTGCCAAAAGCTCCAGGCCAATTTTTATTGTGCTAAATAAGTTTAATCAGGGAAACAAACCCTGAATTTTCACCGAAAAATGTAAACTTAAGGAACAAGAGCAGAATTTCTGATTTTGAATATGCATAGACTTCTTGAAATATTTGCAAGTAAGGGACAAGTTAATGAAAACAAATTATCAGATTTTTTTTTCTCTTCATAGATAAGGTAATACTAGTTCGAACATTTTCTTTTAGGTTCACCAAGTACAAAAACGGATCTAGTTTTACATTCTTATCTATGAATTGTTGATAGTATTTATAAAATACACCAGAAAGATATTGCCTGCATTGTCTCAGTAATTGATGTTGTTGGTGTGCTTAAATACTGCTCGGATAAACCCCATTACTTGTGGGCTTTTAATCCTTAATAATGGTTATTACAACTTAATAGCTGCGGTATGACATTGGGAAATATAGTTTTGTTCTAGTCAGGTAAAATTAACATAATATGAAATGAATTTATTCTCTTGTAAAAAAATAATTTAAGCTTTGTAAAAAAAAGAAAATAAAATTTCTATCTCTTACTACTGATAGTTTAAATGAGTATGTCTTTTCATCAAAATTTGCTAGTCTATACTCAAAAAACTGATTTATCCTCCAACTTAATGTAGTGTATGCTTTGTCACTACACAAAAAACAAATAGGTAATTCTTATTTCCATATAAAATTATAATTAAAATTGTTCCTGATTAAATAGTATTCACTTAAAAATAACAGTTCGAAATTTCAAGACATTCACTTTATATATATTTTCGCTACTGCTTTTTCATCCACATACTTACAGTTAATTTGTTGCCTTTAACATATATTTGCATATATTCATATATATTTACATATTCACATAGATTTATTTGCAAATATTTGGTAAGCTTTCTTTCTATACTGTCAGAATTAATTAATCGTTTTTTTAGGTATCCCTAGGTTAATTATCTTCTATACTAATAGAAGCAAATGGTGGAGAACATAGATTATATCAAGTACTCTGCATAGTTTGCATACTGTTGTGCACATTTCAGAGTACATTTATTGATATAGTATAATTTTTGCTGCATTTAAATTAGCTTTTTCAATTTTGCATTTAAATAAATGGTGTATTACTGTGCATGCTCTAATTATAATTATTTGGGAAATGGTGCAATAAGTGTTGATTGGGTGAATAAAATAACCTAATATGCCAAAAGACATCAATATATAATTATCCATTGATAAAACTACACTATGCTGTTCTTTTTTAGAAGTGCTTTTATCATCAGTGCATTTGTTGCTACCAGTTTCAAATGCCTTTTTCCCCAAACTATTTAATGCATTTTTGCCTTCCCTTTTACAAAAAAAGATTTACTTATTCACCTGAAAGGCAGAATTATACAGAGAGAAGGAGGGAGAGACAGAGGAAAACCTTACATCCACTGGTTTACTTCCCATTCAGCTGCAATGGCCTGAGCTGGGCTGGTAAGAAGCCACAGGCCAGAATCCAAAAGCTTTCTTGGGACACCCACATGGGTAGTTGGCCCACATATTTGGGCCAGCATCTGCTGCTTTCCTATGTCATCTGCCAGGAACTAGATAAAAAGTTGAGCAGTTGGGACTTGAATTAGCGACCATGTGGGATGCTGGTACTGCACTGATTTGTCACAGCATCCAGCCCTACCACCATCTAAATGGCCACAGGTTGAAACTTTGTCCAAGAGGGAATCAGTTAATTCTCTTCTTTATCCACCACTGTTCTTTCCAGTGGCATCTATATTACAATCATTTCTCCTTCTTTGAACTTCTAGTTTACTACTTTGGTAATCCTTGAACAAATTCCCATAATACCCTTGGCTCTGCTACCTCATTATATCTCAACTCCCCTAACTATGAGGGTGATGTACCTTTATGACAGATACCCAAATCAAAACCTCCTCTGACAGTGAAAATACCCACCATTTAGCAATCAGAGACCGATCACAGGTCGAACGACATGGATTCATTATTGCTAAATAGATGAGTATAAATCTCCACAGTCTCTAGGGCTTTAAAAGGTTCCCTCATTTAGCTTTCTCAATGAAAGGATAGGCATTAATATTCTATTTTGTGACTGAGGAAATGAAGGCACAAAACAAGGAAATACCCTATCACAGATTATATGACCAGTAAACTGGAACTTGAATTTACAATTTGTCTCTTAATTGTGCTGAGATATCTTCTCAAGGGCCATTAAATATATCATCTATAAGGCCTGACTCCTTATGTCCTAGCGTGTACTACTGCTGAAGTTATTCACTTGAAAAATATTGCTTCTATTTAGCTGCATATTACCCATCCAAAACTGATATATGCAGAGACTACACTTGGCCTTTTCTGTCACCTTATGTCATCTTACCAGACCACACTGAGCTTCCCTCTAAGATGTTTTAAAGAACAATTGATTTCTATTATATATAGGTATACATTTTATTCTTTGCTGGTTCCACTTTATTTCTTCTCTGACAAAACTGAACTCTTCTTAAGGGTGGAGATGATTTCTTGAGACTGTCTTAAATTCCTCAATGAATACAATATGATTCTTTCAGCATTAGCATCAACAGCAGGTATACTCTGGGCCCTGTGTGGCACACTGTACTTAATTAGCTCATTTAATTATCACTCAAACTACAGGAAGCAAAAACCATTATCCTATATTACCTATGAGGTAACTGAGGCATGAAGAGATAAAGGAATTGAACAAGGTCATAAAGCTAGGTGTCAAAGGTAATAAACTCAACTTTCATTTTAAGATTTATTTTTATTGGAAAGGCAGATTTACAGAGAAGGAGAGACAAATCTTCCATCCCCTGGTCCATTACCCAAACAGGTGCAATGGCTGGAGTAGTGCCAATCCGAAACCAAGAACCAGAAGCTTCTTCCAGGTATCCCACATGGGTGCAGGGTTCCAAGGCTTTGAGTCATCCTAAGTTGTTTTCCTAGCACTAAATGAGGTGCTGAATGGGAAGTGAAGCAGCCAGGACACAAACCAATGCCCATATGGATTCTGGTAGTTGAAGTTAGAGAATTAGCTAGTTGAGTCATGGTGACAGCCCCTCCACTTTCTTATTGTAAATGCTTTAATAGTTTTTTAGTCATGCCATTTGAAATATCAAGTTGCTAGCTCCTTGCTGCCCAAATGGAGGACCCTGATTTTCTGACTCATGGCTTTGGTTTGGCCCAGCCCTGGCCTTGTGTACATTTGTGGGCAGTAGGTGAGAATTCTCTTCCTCTTTCACTCTCTCTGACTCAAAATTTACAAAAACAACAGCAACAACAATTTACAAAAACAACAATAATCAAACAATACATTATGGCCTTTACCTTCTAATCTCCAATTCTCCCAAAATGAAACCTTAGTAATGTTATTTTTTTATGGATTTAACTTGAAAGACAATTTTACAACTGCTTGGTTTTCTTTACTAATTCTAAGCTAGATTACAGAAATAATATTTTTTGCTGGCTATATCCTATTATTCTTGTGAATAAATTCTAAAATATTTCTCCTTGATGAATACATGTGATTTTGCCTGCCATAAAATATATATCTTACTATCGTTGTAAGTAGCTATTAAATATCACAGAAGATCTAAAAATAGGCGTTTGCTGTTTTGCTTAAGCTGTCGAAATAGAAACTTTAAAGAAAGGGTAAATATTTGTAAAATCGTAATTTCCGTTGTGACTTACTTTATCCAAGGGACCCTTTGGCATTTTTTGGTGTAAGATTCTCTAATTCTAGTGGTATGTATTTCTATTCATATGTATATGAAATAATCTCTGCATTCAATGGAGAATATATCTTAACGAGGCAATGAAATGTTCTACATCATTTCCAGTGGAAAGGATAATTAAAGGTTTAAATTGGATATATTTTAAGTTCTATAAATTACTGTCTGGCCACATCTCTCTCATGTGTTTCAGAGGCTTTCACACCTCATGGCGTTACGTTATGTATGTCTCCATCAGACTCTTTCTCAGTTTTCAGAAGGCCTGAGGTTGATATTCACATATTCAACAACAGTTTCTTTCTTCAGTCACTGAGAAGCATGCTGACATTGAGTTTCATCTTATCACCAACTCTATTCTAATTGTTTTCATCATCTTAGCTAAAGCTATATACTTCCAAGGGAAAGATTCAGTTTTGCAAATATATTTACCAGTATTTTGTATATGAGGCTCACAGCAGAAAAATGTCATTTCCTAGTTTTCTACATTGTAATAGTGCTGCCAATATCTAAAGCAACTTAAAATTTTCGAGTCCCTAGGAAGAATGTTAATATTGCATTTTGAAATTATATACAACAAAGTGAATTTAAAATCCAAGGCTCATCTCCCCATACCAGTTTCCACTTTCTACCTCACACTCTTCTCTCACCACACTATCACCTAGGACATAACACAAAATGGTAAAATAAATGAAGAAAAAAATGAATATTTCAAAAACCAATTTCAAAAGGACTATTTCAAAAAACTTGTGTTGGGGATCAAGATTTCTGAGTGCTCAGGATAATCTGATAAGAAATACAGATAGCATCACACACAACACACACAAGCTTTGACATAGTAATGAATAATTTTGTGAATTTTCCACCAAAACCACAATTAAACAATTACTTATAGTTCAAAAATAAATGAGTGTGATCATTTTATACTTTATCCATGGTCTTAAAAATTGGAAAATCTTCATACCTTTGTTTATATCAATGAGTTGTTTCTTTTTCTTCTGGCGTTCCAACTTTTCTTGTTCAGCTTTCTCTTTTGCAAGCTTTGCCCTCCTAGTTTTCTCTTCCATTTCTCTTCTCTTATTGTTTTCTTTCACTGCTTCCTGTATATATAAAGAAAGCTGGATTAAACTCCTTGACTTCCTTTTATAATTGAGAAGGTGCATGGTTTAAAAATTACGTAGGTACACAGAGACGGCAAGGTATTAAATCAGTTTCAAGATGCATGCATATATGTTTCAGAGAAATAAATAATCTTAGGAAAACTCTTCTTGAAAAAAATGCAGAAGTGCTTCATTCCTTATTCGCCATTACTTGAGATGCTAGAAAACAAGGGATACCAATAATGCAGCAGATTTAAGAATAAACACTGTCTCTTCATTTTTGAAACATGAAATAGTTTTGATATACAAGAAAAAGCTTAGTGTGGAAATACGGCATTGCAGACGTTCCAACACTTAACTGCATATTTTGCTGTTATCAGCAAAATGGAGATTTATAAAAACTATCTCAAAATTTCTGTGAGGAAAATCCAGAACCATGCATACAGTGTTTAGAGCAGATCCTGCTATTCTATAATCAAGAAATCTTAGTCTATGCTGATAAAAGTGATGATTACAGGGATAGTGGTAATGATTGCCTCTAATGATACAGGTCATGAAACAATCAGCAGTACTGCCAGAAAAGAAACACTGTCACTTTTTATGTGCTAAGATATCCTAAAACATTGAAACATATTGTAAGTTATTGTCTGTTTTATCTTGGATTGATTAACTGTGACGCTTCAGTGACTGAGTACATTCTAGTAGATGGTGTTACAGAAAGTTATAAGTGATCAGCTAGAAAATACCAACTTCCTTTTGGTTTAGATATGTCAATAATAGACATATCAACGAAAAACTCCTTTCATCAACTTTTGCTCTCATATTTTCCTTCTATGATTTATTAGATACATTTATAGCATGCTCTTTCTCAAAAAAAACCTATTTTTGTTTCAGAAAGCCTAAAGAAAAACATTCAATAATAAAACATATCTACAAGGTTTTGCCTGGAGGAGTCTATACTGAAATATTTTTCTTCATGTTATAAGACAAAATAGTTTGAAATAACCTTGAAAATACTTTCGAAAAGTTCCTGACATGCAAGAATTGATTTTCTTCTACAAAATTTTCATTTGCCCACACCCCCTTTTCTACTGCCAATGTTAAGCTTATACCAAAGTTATAGGCAACGATCATAAGACTATCTCACTTCTTCAGACAAACGCAAAGGCTACTACTTAACCTGTGAAACAAAAATCATGATTTCAGAGCAAGTTCTTAAACTCAGTACTACTGGAATTTTGGATTGAATAAGTCTTTGCTGTAGGATGCTGTCCTATGCATTATAGGAAACCTAGGTATATCTCTGGGCTCTATTTATTACATATCAGTTGCAACCTTCACTAGCTGTGACAATCAAAAATGTCTCCACAGATTTCCAAATGTCACCTGGAGGGAAAAATTTATCACAGGTTGAGAAGTACTAACTTATAGGGGTACATAAACATATTATTCACAAAAACAAAACAGTATTTACTATATCAAGCTTGTTTTTAGAGAAGTGGAAAATGAATTCTGAGTGACTTTAAATGCTTGCCTGAGGTCACATATTTATGTAGTTGCAATTTTGGAAAGAGAATTCACATATTTTCCCTCCTAATTTAGCATTGGTTTTATTCTTCAAGAAAGAAAAGACAATGTGGTTCTGGCACCACCAAAAATAAAATAGGCAAATACAACTTCATTGAAATACTAATTTTTAGAAAGTTCATGAAAAGGCATTATCAAGAAAGTGAAAAGACAATCCACAGTGTGGGAGTAAATATTTAGAAATCTACATGTCACAAGAATATATAGGTCAACATAAGAGAGGCAAATGCTTCAGTTAAAAAACAGCAAGGGAGTGCAGGCTCTGTGTTACTGCAGGTTAAGCAGCTGCTTGTGATTCCTGTATTCCATATCTAAGCGTCTAAGATCAAGTTCCATCTCTACTTGTGATCCAAAATTACTGCTAAACACACACTGGGAGGCAGCAGATGATGACTCAAGCACATGGGTTCCTGCCACTCAAATGAGAAACCTAGATAGGGTTCCTGGCTCTTTGGTTTTGCCTACCTAAACCATTTCTGTTACAGTCTCAGTCTCATTCTCTCTCTCTCTCAATATCTCTACCAGTCACTTTGCCACTGAAATAAATAAAAATGAATAAATTTAAGAAAACAACAAAGGACTTGCGTAGACGTTTCTCCAAAGTCGACATAGGTATGGTCAACAGGACGCGAAAAAATACTCAGCATCATTAATCACTAGGCAAATGCAACTCAAAACTGCAATAACATATCACATCATATCTACTAGGAAGGCAGCAATAATATCAATAATCATAATCATAACCAGATAATAATGAGTAAAAATACATAGAAATAGGAGCTTTTGGGTGTTGCTAGAATAAACTTCAAATGGTGACCATTTGGAAACATGTCCGGCAATCTCTCAAAGTGCTAAACAAAACTATCCAATAATTTCACTTCTATGTATCCACACAAGAGAAAAAAAAATATATATGTTCATACAAAAACTTGTCTAAGAACGTACACAGTAAACTTATCCCAAATATTCATTTAGTAAAAGCAACCCAAATGTTAAGGTTTGAATGAACCCAACAAACTCAAATATGCTGTGTTAGAATGAACAGAGTATATATGCACATAACTGAGTAGCATTTAGCCATAATGCAATGAAGCACTGAGAGAGAGAAATATTGGTCTTCCAATCGCTGGTTCACTGCTCAAACACTGGCAACAGCTGGGTCTAGGGCAGTTGGAATCCAGGAACCACAGATTCCACAGATAACCCACATGAGTTGGTAGGGGCCCAATTACTTGGATCATTATCCACTGCCCCCCAAGTGTATTAGCATGGAACAGAATTGGAAGCACAGAGTAGCTGAGACTCAGGACAGGCAGTACGATTAAGCAATGTGGCTATCTCAAACTGTGTTTCAATCCATTAGGCCACAAGACTCATCTATAATAATTTGCATTTGTATTTATTTTTATTCTGACAATAACAGCTGCCTTTAACTGAAAATGTATTCTGTACCAGACATTTCAACTACGTAATTTCTAATTTTTGTAAAAAAAAATTATAGCTATTTTTTTAGTTCTCAATATATACATGATAAAACTAAGGTTCAGGTAGATTAAGTGACATTCTCAAGGCTACTGTTACCTAACTACCAGTGTTACTCAGGCTTTTTGGGGATCTGTAACCAAGTTATTAACATTGCATTGATGCCTCCCAGGTAGAATGCCAGGCTCACCACTAACATTTGAATTTCATATGTACCATTAATATTTTTGTTGATTTCAGCATGTTCTATACAGTATTTGGGACATTTGTAAAGCAATGCATATGGGATTTGGCATAGAGTGATATTAAAACAAATGCAGTTTATCTGAAATCCAATTTTAATTAGGCACCCTAGGTTTTAATTTGATAAACTTGGCAATCATATTCCCAGCCCAGTATTTATATCTTAATAATTATTTAATTATTTATTTTTATTTTCTTTGAAAATAGAGAGAGAGACAGACAGACACAGAGAATTTGAATCTGCTGTTTTACTCTCCAAATGCACAAAAGCCAGGACGGGCCCAGAATAAAGTCAGGTCCCCTATGTGGGTGGTAGTGGTCCAGTTAAATGAACCAACATCTGTTGTCTTTCAGGGTGTATATTAGCAGGAAGCTGGAACAGAAACATTGAAGCTGGAACTGGAACACAAGTATTCCAATAAGGAATGTGGGCATTCTAAGCAGCAAATTCATGGCTGTGCCATATGGTAGCCTGTGAGTTCATTTCTGGTAAGCATTCTTTGACAAAGATCACTTAATAAAAGAGCAGACATCATGGCCAAAAACAGCCCTGTCTAAATTTAAACTATATTTTAAGACTATAAATTTTGATACAGCTTACTGGTTGCCATTACATTGTTAATATGTTTGAGTCATTCATAATATTTCAGTGAAATATAAATTACGGTTTATATAAAATCAAAACTTATGTAATCTGGGGTAGAAGAAGATAAGGTACTAATGAATGTCAAATTCGAATGCAGACATTTGGCATACACAAATAGGTTACGAGAGGGAAACTTGTAACAGGCACTACTAAGACAACATGAATGCCAATCTAGTAAAGGATCAAAGAGACTATATAATAAGTCCATCAGTTTACATCATAAATGTTTGAAGAACTGACTTAACTACAAAACAATCACGAAATTTGTAATGGCACATGTAATCCTAAAGAGGCCAAAACAGAAGGCGTAAGTTCAGTAGTTTGGCATTTAATGAAAAAAAAAAAAGTACCCATAAGAGCTTATATTTCTCAAGCAACACAGCTTGGGTAGTTAAGATTCTGGTCCTGACACTGCTAGTTCACTGCCTCATGCTGAAGAGAAGTCCTATCCCTCTTGGCATTTTTGGTCTTAGGCTCTAGCTTTGGGAAATTAGAAATGGGGAACACGTGCTTGTTTAATTCACTCTCCTTGAGAAAAACTAATAAATGAGAAGGGAAAATCTTTACGATGGTTCCATATCATGAATCTCCAGTTGTACTAGAGTTAAAGATAAGAAACTTCAGGACATTGTTGAACTTTCCTAAAAAAATGTAAAGGTTGATAAGGAAAGAACTCTTTTGAGAGACGGGATGTATTCTTATCACTTCTAGTTTTACAAAATGGAGAGAAAATAATTAAAAGAACAAAAGCAGCAGAGGCAAATTTAAGGTCAATTTTTTTAAATCTTTTAAATAATTCAGACTAACAATGTATGTTTCCAGTTTCAACATTCAAAACATTAACTCAGGAGACCTTAGACACTGTTTTCAAGTAAAGCATCAGTCACTATTGCTCAGGTTGAGAATATTAACCAATTAGATTGTTTCACTGTTTGAAGACAGTGCTTTGTTAAAAAAGATGCCAACTGAAAAAGTGTTTTGATACAAGTGTTTTGATACCTCATACAAGATAAGAAATGTGTTTACAGAAAAAAAGCCTCAGTTACGTGGGCATAGTTTTCAAGCAACAGTAAAAAGCACAGAAGGCACAAACTATAATAGAAAATGCGTCTGGGATTTACCAGAAAACATCCACCAACCTACTTTTATATCTTCCACTGAAATTTCTGTTGCTATGCTGACAGATGTGAATAAATTACAAATCTTATTTCCCTTTCTGTGCATGATTAACAAATGAGACCCATGAACGAAAAATGTCACATGCAAAAAAAAACCCCACATATAAATACTAGGACCTTTCATTTTTACCAATTAAGCTTTAACAAATGGATCAAACTGGCTCAAAGAGTCTAAGAAGCCATCTACCAGTCTTGTCCTGCTATATGATAACACATGCTGCCATCATCACCATCAATGCTCCTGATTTCCATCACCTCCAGTGGCATACAAGTCCACTGATATATGCAGAGGCATTTCACAAGTATTGTGACTTCACTGAAAGCTGTAGGTATATTTCAGGGATGGAGAAATTAAACAATAAGAAGTATGTAACCTAGAGTCTGAAAAATCTCGTTTCACATCCGAGCTCTATCATCTATTGTAAAATTTTCAAGACCCTGAACAAGTTACTTATGTCGTCTTTTTGAACTTTGCTTTCCACAACTGTAAAACCTAGATACCACTAGTTAAATCACAGGGTTGTCAAACAGAGGGAAATAATGCTTATATAAAACATCTAAAGCAATTCCTGGTGCAGAAGAAATGTTCATTACATGGTAGCTGTGCTTACAGCATACAAGTAGAATAGATACAGCTCAAAGTTTGCAAAGCACGAATTTTGCCACTGACAGACAAATGGCCACATTGTTATTCTGCACAACCATCTCCTTTTTTTGGAAGTTATGAGGACACGATATCGGGCTGAAAACATACAATCTTAACATAGTCTACTCTCACAAGCACATTGAATAGGATATTATTGACATCTAAGGTAATTTTAAAAAATTCACATATATGACTCTCACTTGTCAATCATGTAAAAGAAAAAAATTAGAAATGTATCCATTTTTGCTTTGGGGTTTGACAGCATTTATATTAGCTGTGGAGATATACCTGGCAAGACTTTCAATCCATTACCATATCAGAAGCTACATAATGGAAGGATCATATAAGCGTAAAAGAATGTAAATTGGATATATCCTGGTGAACAAATCGGTGACTCTGGTGCCAGGTGCATATGATGACTGAGCTGAGGAGTATTTCTTCATTCATCAGGGATGTTAGAAGGACTTGCAAATGATACCCAGACAAATGATTTGGCAACAATATAAAGAAGCCTGGTATGTAATACACTAAAAATCTTTCTAGAGACAAAACCTGAGAACAAGGTATTTTTAGGGGAAACAAAATCAGTGAAACTGTCTTAATTTTTTTTTTTTTTTGCTTGTTTGCACTAAGCTCTTAAAACTTGATTTTTCTCTTAGCTTTTCATCTAATTGCTGCTTTACTTTTTAAAAAATTCTTTCTGCTCTATGTTAGACATCCCACCATTTTAACTTAAAATGTGTAATCATTTTTTAAATGACAAAGCACAATGCAACTTTTTAAAAAGTCTTTATTTGAAAAATGGAGCAACCGAAAGTGTAAGAGAGACAGGGCCAGTGAGAGAGAGGAAGAAAGAGACATGGACAGATAAAGAGCGATCTTCCATCCATTTATTCACTCTCCAAATGCCTTGTGCAAGCAAGGACTTGGCTAGGCCAAATGCAGGATCCTAGAATTCCATCCTGGCCTCTCACATGGCTGGCAGGGGCCCAAGCACCTGGTCCATACACTGCTACTTTCCTAGGCACCACAGGAGGGAGCTGTACTCTAAGTAACAGGTGGCCCTAAAACTGAACGCCAGCATCAAAAGTGGCAGCTCAATATGCTGTGCCACAACAGAACCCAGAGCACTGAAACTTCAAATCAACAAACCACTGGTATGAATACTCTCATTTTCTATATTTCTTAGATAATTATTGTGATTCTAAGCCTTTATTTTTTATGCATCTTAATAAGCTTTTTGGGGGGAGGCGGTTTTAACTTCCAATCTGGAATTTTTTTAAGTCCAGAGCAAAAATAATGGAAAAGTGACTTGCTTATTTTGTTTACTCTAAGTTAGAACTCATAATCCAAATGTTCTAAATAGAACAATATACCTTAGTGAACACAGGATGGCTGTGAGTGGCTGAGCAATCTGGTTTAAGTCCTAGTTCTATCTAGAGACAATGGTGGTTTATCTGCTTGAGACATTTACTTAATTACACTAAGCCTCCTTTCTTGATCTGCGAAACACCTGCACATCACAGCGTTCGCTTGCGATTTCATGAGAAAACCCACATAAAGCATTTAAGCACTGTATCTGACACATCAAAAGCATTCAGTGAACACTGCTGGTTAATATTTTTACACATTTGGGCAATACTGATGTCCACACACTTCATGATCTCTTTTCTATTTCTGCCAAACAGGATCATGCCCACATAGCACATAGGGGAAAAGCAGGTTTTTTTTTTTAATATGGAAATCTTGCAAGGTTGGGTAAAAATACGAATAGATAAAAATACACACAAACCTTTCCATTTCAAAGACAATAGGATTTGTCTTCCAGAGCTATGAGAATGATGATATAGGTAGAATGAAATTCAACAAACTTTTTTTGGGAGAGGGGCTGGTGTTATTGTTGTACTTTTTTTTTAAAAAGATTTATTTATTTTTATTGGAAAGTCAGATATACAGATAGGAGGAGAGACAGGAAGATCTTCGCTCCCCAAGTGGCCACAACGGCTGGAGCTGAGCCAGTCTGAAGCCAGGAGCCAGGGGCTCTTCAGGGTCTCCCACACGGGTGCATGGTAACAAGGCTTTGGGCTGTCCTCTACTGCTTTCCCAGCTACAAGCAGGGAGCTAGATGGGAAGCAGGGCAACCAGGATTAGAACCGGCAGCCATATGGGATCCTGGCGCGTTCAAGGTGAGGACTTTAACCACTACGCTATCGCACCAGGTCCTGTTATTCTTGTTCTTAAGATGCCATGGTGGTATAGGGACTGTAGTTGTGGTATAGTGAGTTAAGCTGCCACCTGAGAGCCATCATCCCATTAGGTTCCAGTTTATGTCTCAGCTGCTCCACTTATGATCCAGTTCCCTGGTAATGGCCTAGGAAAAACAATGGAAGATGGCCCAAATTCTTGGGCCCAGCCACCTGAGAGATCTAGATGAAGCTGCTGGCCCTTGGCTCAACCTGGCTGATGAATCAGCAAACTGAAGATCTATCTCTGTCTCTCCTCTCTCTGTAATTATTTCAGATAAACAGATCTTTGCAAAAAGGATAATGGGTTTGACAAATCTAAGAAATAAAGATTACAAAATAATTTGCTATTTGGAATAATAAATTCAAATGTTTTCTTCAAGGAGGAGGCAACATGGAGTTAGCAATAGAAAGGTTGTCAAGGCTAGTAAACTAGGATTGTAGCAGCATGGTCCTTTTCTTGACCCAAAGATGTCCTGACCATGGCAGTAAAAAGGTAATTCTGTACATGAAAGCTTTTTATCATTATGAAAAAAAGTTTTCTTTTTGTAAAATTCTGCTGTTTCAGTGGGCCTTCAAATAGTTGCCTAACACATTCTTGAATTGTTCTGATTAGCAGTAACATTTTTGCAATTTGTGGCACTTTCCTGGAACCAAGGGTAAAAGAATTGCTAGGATACAAGCACAGCAATGTATCTTAACACTAACTGATGTGTACTGTGAGTTCAGATCTTTATGTGTCCCTAAAAGTGGGTGAAAGTCTTATAGAATACCAAATAGTGTGAAATATCAGGACTCATATATTTTTGCCCAGGTCTTTCTCTCTCTCATTTTTAGAATGAACATATTAGCTCACAAATGGGAAGATACAATGTGAATCAAGATAAGGGCTGTTTTTTATTTACTTTTCTTTAACACGTGAACAAGGACTTAGACAACTGGATGATTGGGGGTCAGGGAACCTACCTAAGATGGCAGTAGTGATTGATGAGAATTTTCAGCTGCAACTGGTGATTAATATGGTCTTTCTATTAAATGCAGGAAAGAAATCTATTTAATATCAAACAACATTATATATTCCTTTCTTATAGTTTCAGCATGTGTAAAGGGCATATTGGATTGAAGAAGTCATGACAAATGCTCAAGGCCAAGCATTTCCAGCTACAGCAACTAGACTCTTTAGAGTCGATACCTCTCAAGACTTTATCAGTACTATAATACTGTTAAACTTTTTCTTTCTCAGAGATTTCCACTTATTTTGGTACAGGTGACCTTTAAAGTTCCTCTTATGAGAGATCTCATGAATACTTCATCAACCAATCAACTACAATTGCAACAAAGAGGTATAACTTTCTTCCTCACTGGAGTAATTGAAATCTTGATTAGCTTGCTCAACTACTTAGAGGCCTCAGAAAAAGACACTGAACAAATGCATTGATGCTACAGTTATACAGTGATTAAAGTCATGCTTATTAACCTATGTAAATATGATCTGAATCACAGAGGTAGAACGGGACATAGATAACCCACAAATCAATAAAAGAAAATGCATTTTCTTTCCTTTTTAATTCTTGAACATGCTATGTTCCTTCCTTCCTATAGAAGGTATGACTCTATCTACTTTTTAGAATATACCTGATATTCCCAACCTTCAATTTTCACTTTCCTCTTCCCGTAAAGCTCTGTCCTCGTTTATATCTCTCCCTCCACCTCTCTCTCTCTCTCTCTCTCTCTCTCTCTGTGCATGCATGTCTGTCTGAGAGAAAATCCATATATTCTGATACAGAATAGAATGAAAGTAGCTGTTCCCATAGCCAAGGAGGCCATACATGATCTGACCCCTCACTACCTCTCTGGCCTCATCTGCTTCTCAATCTGTTTACTCCAGCTCCACTGGTCCCATTTGCACAGCATCCTTACACATGCGTTCCCTCTGCCCTCCACTGTCTCCTTAGCACTGACCCCCCTTATACAAAATAGCCCCTGGCAAACTCCAAGCTCCCCCTTCCCTTCAGAACATAAAAGGTCACAATCCATTTAAACTTTAGATACTCTTCACATTTCCAAGAATTAGCAGCTGGAGCTGGATGATTTACATAATAACAGTTTTCAGCCTGGGAGTCCTAAAATCTTGAAATTACCAAAAGCATCTCCACATGCATAGTTTCCTGCCAGCCTCATATTTCTTTATTGTGGAAAATCTCAGCAGCCTTGAAAACAGAATACCCACCTTCAAACGGTGGGTTTCACTCTAATCATCTATAGGTTATGGTTCACTGACATCTACATTTGTTTTCTTTAAAATGCCAATGCTTAGTGCTTCTGAAGCCTGATATCTGTGGCATTTGTGACATTTGTCACACTGACATAGCTCAATAGTCCTGCTGAGAAAATTCACTCGGTGTAGAGATTCATGTTTACAAAGAGTCTCCAAGGTTAAAGGAAAAGATGTGTTCTAATTTTGAAAATGAGATGTTTGTTTTGAATGAGGTATTTGCAGGATACCACAAACAGTAGAACTAAACAGCTTTTCCGGCAATCTCCTTTAAGACAAAACCTTTTCAGATTAAGGTGAAGGGTTAATACAAAAAGTTCTTTGAGTTTATTTGTATGAATGACTCTGTTTTGGCAGAGGGGAGTCTGGTAGAAGAAACAGATCTGCTGAAGGTGAGGGAGTCAGCTGAAGCAAAATCAAGCACATGCTCACTGCAGCAGCCCTCTTGCACGCAGCACAACCTGCTGGCTGAGCAGCCTCCGTAGGAAACGAATAAAAAATTAATGTATCTTTCACATGCAGTACATATCGGGAAGTTTGACAGACAAACAGATCTTTGCACACCAGCATGGGCGTGAAGAGAATCACAAAAGTAAATTATTAAAAAAAAAAGGCTGTTGTGTACAAATCTCCTTGGATATTAACCTTGCAGTTGGTTACAAAGCGGTCATGCACCTATAATGAAGGCTGGCTCTGATCCCCAAGGCCTTCTTCTAAAATGTGCCTTACAACTGCAAAAACATGTGATCTGAAGTTGGAGGAAAAACTCTCTCCTGTCACAGTCCATTAGAATGCTGAACTCCGATTAGTTAGAAGTTAATCTGCAATCTGCAGCATGGAAAAGGCTGTCAACTGTTTTGGGTTTCTGCAGACACATTTTTCTTAAGAGGTTCATGAGTATCCTTCTTTCCATCTGGGAAGGAAAAACAATTGAGTTCAACATGCTTCTGTGAACCTCTAGTTGATTAGTATCTACAAAGCACACTGAGTGACTGTAACAAATGAATGCGCAACTTTTTTTTTTAATCAAAGGAATAAAATGAAAACCTAAAGTAACTGATACAATATTTTAACAGGGAGGTATGGGTGGAGGAGGGTAATGAGAAGACAGGGGGTCTGTTTTGGGTCTGAGACCCTGGTTTATTGTCTTTATGCTGTCACCCCTGTAGAAGATGGAAGAGTCAGCATCATCAATAAGGCTTTTGACAAGATCTGTTTGGGTGGGGCGAGAAGCACTTTGGAGACTTGGATGAGAATGGCAAATTGCCTTGACTAGCACAATTACTGAATCAAAATAAGAAGGAGCTCAAGAAACACAAGTTCTAATCATCTGCCTGTAGATAGGGTTCCAAGACCTCCCTCAGGAACTCATTCTGTTTTTTTTTAATAAAGATTTATTATTACTGCAAAGCTGGATACACAGAGAGGAGGACAGACAGAGAGGAAGATCTTCCATCCGATGTTTCACTCCCCAAGTGAACTGCAACGGGCAGGTGCTCGCCGATCCGAAGCCAGGAACCTGGAACCTCTTCCGGGTCTCCCATGAGGGTGCAGGGTCCCAAAGCTTTGGGCCGTCCTCGACTGCTTTCCCAGGCCACAAGCAGGGAGCTGGATGGGAAGTGGAGCTGCCGGGATTAGAACCGGTGCCCATATGGGATCCTGGGGCATTCAAGGCGAGGACTTTAGCCGCTAGGCCACGCTGCCAGGCCCAGGAACTCATTCTTAATCATTTCTAAAAGGAAATGCTTCCTTGTACCCTTAAAAGCTGTTAGTTTTCTTAAAAAAAAAAAAAACCTATATCTTATCTGCTTGCCCCTGTGGAATACAAACCTGGTCAATATCTTACTTAAAAAAAATTGTCACGGCTTGTCCCCAAGAATCATTGTAATGCCCAAGTTCCACACACAGAGAAAAATGAAGCTAATCCTCAAATTAAATGCAGGTGGATTTTTTGAAAAGAATCAGGGTGGGGAGGGGAAGGGATGAGGTTGCAAAGGCTCTTGGGGAAATGCATTTCGACTCCAATGCAAGTCACTCAATACCATATTCTGGAGTAACACATTTCTCATTGGATTGTTTTCATAAATATACAATTTCTAGGTGTTCTTTTGTGTCTCCTTTACTTGTTGGATATAATTTTTATATTTAGGCTTCTGTATCCTCACATGTTTTCCCCAAAAAGAGGACAAGTTAGAAACAATACCCTAAGAGATGTGTTATCCAATATGTACCAGTCAATGTCCTAATTCTCTTAAAATGTTATATAGTTCTTGTTTTGTAACATTTCAAACTGCAACTATAAAGTTATAAAATTGGTGCCGATATAACCTTTGAAACCATTAATCCTGTCTCTCAAACAGCCACCTTGGGAAGACATAAACTTATTTTGGTGAGGGCCATTCCTCTGTGATTGAAACTCCTCTTTCAGAACTGACCTCTGAATCAAATGAAATCAGTCTCATTATTTTAGATTCACACTATTTTGGACCAGAAATTTTGTCACCCAGTTTGGTCATATGTTGCACTCATAAAACTGGGCCTAATTGCATGTGTCACTATTTCTAAAAGCTAAGTCCACCCAACAAGATAGCAAAGATTTTGCATGCTTGATAGATCTGGGAAACATATTTCTGTGTAACTGTTAGGGAAATCCAAAATGGGGGTCCACCAAATTTTAGGGCAATGTCATTATCCTTCAATTAACATAACAGAAGGTATAAAATTGCTTTGACTCTACTTCTGAATCACACCGCATACACTGCTAAATTATGGTTAGTAGTGGGTGGTCCATTAAAAACAAAGAACGTTTAGTGAATCTGTGCAACTTATCTCTGTGCTAGCTGCTTGATGCCCTTAACTTATAATTTATTAATTTCTAAATGAATTGATCACATTTCTTAGCGAGTACACATCTATGAAGGCCTATCTATTTTTTCAAAAGATAACTGTAGAAATATGTCTGAATATATTGCCATAGATCATTTATCCTTTGGGTTATAGGAGAGAAAGTAAAAATAAGAGGCCAATGAAACAAGAAAGGTAAGAGAAAAGTACCATGAATACTTTTACAGAGAAACAGAAAATGTCTGTTCATTGATCTTATACCATGTCACATACGACTCTAGCCTCTAGAGAATCAACAGTGAGCATTACAGCCAACGTTCTTTGATTCACAGCACTTATGGGTCATCAAAAGTAGTACTCGATTGTTAGTTGTCATTTGGTTTGTCTCCCAAGGCAATGGCATTGTTTCATTGTGAGTTAAAACAGAATTCTAGAGTCTAGGTCCTATTTTTTTCAATCCTCATTGAGAATGAATGTCACACGGGAGGGAATACAAACCTTAATGAATAAAGAGATGCTTCTTTCTCTTGGATTACAAGGCACTGATTCTTTCATAGAAGTAAATTAAAATGGTTTTGCTCAATTTGCTTTTCACAAAGCTATCTTGATTGCCAGTCAGAACCTGGTCCCTTCTAAGTAGAAAGTGATTGTTTGTTGATTTGTTGCTCAATCTTCCAAGGTATTGACAACAAGCTGTCCTTTCAGTAATTATGGGGTAGCACCTTTCCCTTTCTTGATGTTTTCTGAATAATCTGTTTAATTTTTGTGTGTAAAGAAATGCACACAACACTAAAACTGAATAGAAATCTAATGACATAAATAAGAAAGAGAACCCTGAAGAGACATCAGGAGGTATGGCAACACAGCCTGTAGGGATCAGAGGAGCCCATAAATTAACCCAACACCATCATGTTATATTTTTGATAAGGAACAAGAAATTAGAGACAATGACATCCCTTTAGAATTCTCCTCCTTCACAGTAAATTAGAGAATGCAAGGGCTGTTTCGCTAATACTGTAAGATGCTCTCAAACTTTCTTACATATAAGGTTAAGGTATTGGTAACATTTTAAAAAAATATGTTTGTAGGCCCATGTATTTTCTTCACACAGTTGCTTCAGTCTAGGCTTCACTTAAAAGCTTCTGATAGAAAGTATGCTTAGATAATATGCTTCTGGTAGAGCAGGCTCTGGGTTGGTTTAGAGTACATAAGGTTTGATCTTTCCATTAAGAAAGGCACTGTTAACTCTAAACCCAACACTAGCACCCTAAGCAAAGGAAGCATACAGTACCTATTTCATATATAATGAAGGAGGTATTTATTAACTTAATGAAAATACTAGTCAAGCACATGCATGTAATAATATCATTTTTCCTGGGGTTTATCCTTTCTGATAGCGTGGCCTTTTTAAAAGAGCTAAGCTAATTTCTCAAGGAATAAACAACTCTAAGAGTGGAAACAGATTCACTACAAATGAATGAAACAAGAGCCTTGAACCTCTCACGTGCACAGCACAGGAAGGTTGCCAGCAAGGTATTCACCTGGGCCCGTTCTTCTGCAAAATTTGCAATAAAGAAAAGACTTCATATTCTTTTTCTTAAATGGTTTCCCCGTGAATTGTAGAACTCACAAATCAGCATTTTAATGGATATGTGAAAAAATTCAAAAGAAGTCTAATGAAGAAGAGAAGTTCTTAAAGTTTGGGAAATACCAACCCATGAATAACAATTAATCTCAGGAAGGACTAGATTAAGGTTCATCAGTATATCAATGGACACGAAGTAGATATTTATCTAAAGGGCAAAACTTATTGGGCATCTTCCAAATTTTGAGAATTTAGAATGATGGAGCCTGTTTTTAAATTTTCTAAGATAAACAGAATTACAAAGAACTTTACAGGAAGGATTTGCAAAGTAACAGAACCAAGTGAAGTCATGAAACTGCTTTCCCTAGAAAACTGTTTGAAAAATGGGCCAGTTAGCTGTTGAAGGAGTAGGAGAATTATACCAAGGGTCTGAGTTATGATGTAAACCCACAGTGGATTCCTAAGTTTCTATTCTAGGATATTCAGGCTTTAAAGGTATACTCCTATGTGTCTGAGTCATTACTCTATAAAACCAGAAAAACAAAATGAATATGCAATTTCATATCTCTTTAAACATCTTGACTCTTGGGTATACTACAGTAGAGAGTTGATCTATGAAAACATCTGAAAATGATATATTTGGGGTGGGGCAGTCTCAACAAAATTGGGTTTAAAGAGATAGATGTCGGGGCCAGACATATTCTGCTTTATAAACCTCTTTTCCAAACCAGAAATAGTAAGGGCATTGTTATATAGTAGTGATTGCACTCTGGGAAGCGAGCCATTCCATCTGTATATGAACACTCCAGCTATATCCCATGATGTAAAACCCATCTCATTTGTAATTATATCCTTGATCATGACCTAGATTTGGCCAAATATCATTGCCTACTTACTGATGGGAATATTCCTTTCTTACTATGCTAATGATCGACTGCCCTTTCCTTTACCTCCTTCTCCCCAAGCACTATGTCATTATTTATACAAGAGTTCTCTGGCTTCATCATGAATCTTCTGCTTAAGTTGCCTTATTTATTGGTATAGAGGGATTTTGCCATTAGACTTGACATGTTGGACAAATCACTTACAAGAGGATTTAGGGAATTTACAGACATACTGGATTTTATTTCCTGTGCAAAACTTTGCAAGAATAAATGTCATGTTTAGACTCAATTTTTTTCAATGTGAACTTCTACATAATGCCTTTTCGAGCCATGTGTTCTCTCATACAATGAAATCTCAGTGTCGGTTTCTGCATATTGTGTTTACACTAAAGCACTCATAAAGGTAAAATATGATGCACTATGACATACCTCAGAAATTTAATATGACTAGATTTTATTCTGTAAAACTTATGACTATTTCATTACTTTTAAAGTCTAACAACTCCCCAAAAGAGAGAAGTTGGATTTTTTTTTTATTCTCTTCAAAGAGTCTTTGAAGATGGCAAGACTTAGAAAAAGTAGAAAGATCAGGTATATGTTTGAAGAATTATCTGTCTCTAATTATCCTTATCATAAAAAGAAAGAGAAATACTAGAGACATAAGCAGGTGACTAGATGGCTATGGATAAATAATTAATTTCTTTAAAAAGATTTATTTTATATATTTGAAAGGCAGAATTATAGGGATAGGAAGAGACAGAGACAAAGACAGAAGTCTTCCAACTGCTGGCTAATTCTGCAAATGGCTGCAATGGCCAGTGCTGGGCCGGCCCAAGCCAGGAGCCAGGAACAGGGAACCAGGAGCTGGGAGCCGGGAGCCACAATCCAGGATCCAGCAGTTTCTTCTGAGTTTCCCACATGAGTGCAGGGGCTCAAGTACTTAAGCAAACTTCTGCTGCTTTTTCAAGTGCATTAGCAAACAGCTGAATTAGAAATGGAGCAGACATGACTTGAAACAGCATCCATGTGGGATATCAGCACTGTAGGTGGCAACTGAGCTCGCCATACCACAATGCTGAACCTAATAATGAGTTGTTTGAAAATTATGTGTTTATTTAATTTGAAAGTGTGTGTGAGGAGAGATAAAGGGAGAAAGAAAGAGGATGAGTCTCCTATTTGCTAGCTCATTTCCCAAATGCCTGCAACAGCTAGGGCTGAGGCAGGCCAAAGCTAAGGGCCAAAAACTCAATCCAGGTGTACTTAGCCAACACCTGACCCCTCTCAGGGTGAAGTAAATTAGCAGGAACCTGGCATCCAGAACAGATCTGGGACTCAAACCCAGGCACGCTGATATTGGAATATGAGCATCGCAAGTAGCAGCTTAACAGTTACATGAAACATACACTCCAATAATTAAGATTTAAACGGTCACACTGATTACAAATAGATAGTGAATTACAAAGCTGTGCTAAAGAATGAGAAGTCTGATATTAGAATACATAAATAAACTGGAGTAAACATGAGATACTTCCTGAGCCTACTGTTAGCTCTGTTTAAGTGTTGTACATAGAAAATATAGTTCAATTTGAGATTTCACAATTTGGGATGATGAGGTCAAAGTAGACCAATTTACTTTAGTCAAATCTTTGCTAAATCAATATTGATGATGAGTCAAATAAATCATTAAAATAATAAGTTTCAAAAATTGAGAGAGAGAGAGTGCATAAGCAGTACTACAGGGTTTTGAAGCATTTAATCCAAAAGATCACTTATTTTTAGAATTCTGGTATAGGAGGAGCATGGCTGCCAGTTCTAAACACAGTTACCAACCAGTAAATACTTGCTGGTTCATTCTATGGACCACATATCCTCTATGCAATAAAAATTAAAACACAGACAAGTCATATTTACTCTAGAGGCAGGCACAGGATAAAGAAGAAGGTGTTACAACAACCAGAATGTGACATGAGTATGCAAAGTAGGAAGCAATCAATTTTCCTTGGAGTTGCGGGAGGAAAGCATTAAGAAAAATATGACAGACAGTGGTCATTGAATGAGTCTGAAAGCACAGAAATTATTTCTTCAGGGTATATGTTTGGTACAATGGTCAAGAAATATCATGAGGCATCCAAATCCCCTATCAGAGTGCCACGGTGCAAGGCTCAGCCCCACTCGCAATTCTAGCTTCCTAATAATATGCACCCTGGGAGGCAAAGGAGAGATAGCACAAATACCAGGGAGACTGCCATCCACATGAGAGACCTGGATCAAGTTGCCCACATCTAGTTCCAACCTGGTTCAGCCCCAGTTATTGCAAGCATTGGGGGAGTGTTGGAGTGAACCAGTAAATCAGATTTATTTCTCTCTCTCTCACTCTGTCCCCACAAGAAAATATTAAACACATGACTCTACCCAGTAGAAGAGAGCTTGTAAATGTGATGGTACTGAAACAGTGAAAATCATAGCAGTTGGGGGAAGTTATATGGCCAAGAGTTTCCAAATATTGGTCTAGAATGCACTGCCACAAATGTGAGGCCACTGTAAGGTTCTGAGAAGGTGAATGTCTCTAGGTCTTACAAAAATATTTGTGGCAGTAACATAAAGATAGCTTGCAGGGCACTAAGACTGAACTGAGGACAACTAGAAAGATTATTGCAGCAGTATATAACACATCCTGAACAGGGCAGATAAAATGAGAAGGAAGGTCTCATGGATTTGGGAAATATTTTTTCAGGCAGATGTATCCAAGTTAGAGATTTGAACAAATCAGGTATAAAAAAGAGACATGAAGGTGTGTTTTTATTTATTTTTTATTTTGTTTAAAGATTTGTTTCTTTTTATTGCAAAGCAGATATACAAAGAGGAGGAGAGACAATGAGGAAGATCTTGCGTCCGCTGATTTACTCTCCAAGCAGCCACAACGGCTGGAGCTGAGCCGATCTGAAGTCATGATATCGGAGTCTCTTCCAGGTCTCCCACAAGGGTGCAGGGTCCCAAGGCTTTGGGCCGTCCTTGAATGCTTTCCCAAGCCACAAGCATGGAGCTGGATGGGAAGCAGGACTGCTCGGATTAGAACCAGCACCCATATGGGATCCTGGCATATTCAAGGCAAGGACTTTAGCCACTAGGCTACCATGCTGGGCCCAAAGATGTTTTTAATACAAGAAAATATGGGAGGAAGTTAGAATGAGATGTGAGTTTTACTTTGAATATGCTGAAATTGAGAGTTGTGATCAATCTAGTTGAAGCCATCCAATAGACA